>NC_068986.1:2195966-2196243 GCF_001194135.2 Octopus bimaculoides | reverse complement strand
TATATGAGTGCGTGCGTATGCATTTGTGCTTGATACAAGGCTTATTTAACATAATAATGATGACGTATACAGTGCAGAGTTACATACACATATTCACATATAATTGCATAGATATGCACATGCACACAAACACTCGCTCAGTCGTCCATGCACGCGCGCGCGCGCACTTAACCATGCACGCGCGCGCGCGCACTTAACCATGCACTACTAGCGATTGTCGGTTCTTAGGATAGATTTCAACTATTTTCTTTAAGTACCGGTAACGTAAACTCGCCCG
>NC_068986.1:2189287-2192843 GCF_001194135.2 Octopus bimaculoides | reverse complement strand
GTTTGCGACGAGAATAGCTTTCATCATGAGACGACTAAGGTTTGGAATGTCGTTGAGCATAAATGGGTCTTCTCGTTCAAGAATGAACAAGAGAAATAGTAAGCAGCAGCAGCAGCAGCAGCAGCAGCAGCAGCAGCAACCTATTGTATTCCTCAAGACACATGTATTTACATCCGATACCATTTACACCTGATATTTACACCCTACAATTTATCATTGTCACTGCTGTTGTTTCTCTTATGATGATGATGATGATGATGAACAGAAGGAGGAGGACGACGAGAAAGAGTGGAGGAAGAGGAGATGAAGGATGAGGAGTATTGTATACATGTGCATGACCGTGTTTCTGTATCAATGTTTATGGGTGCCTTTCTTTCGATCTATGCCGCATATTTAAAATGTTTAATTAATATACGGTTGCATTGATTCTAGGTCGGCTTTTTCGGCTTAAAATGTAGTCGAGCCTAGAATTTGATTCAACTAGAATCTAAAACTGATCACTTCATCTTCAAACTGACTTTCAAATTTTTTTTTTTTTATGTTTGAATAATTAACTGGGCCCACCTCTCCCTATATTTTATTATCGTTAAGTCAAAGCAGAAAGGACAGTATCCAATGTCAAAGAGGACAGTAATTTTTTTCAAGAGCCTCCGTGACAGTTAGGAAGATGTGGACGATACTGTAAGGCCGTGTCCTAGGTCCTAGCTAGAAAGTTTGCAACAGAGCAAAGTCTTCTAAATGTACTTATCGCCATGTGGTGTTAGTGTTAGACCGGGTGACGTATTAAGTCTACCACTCTAGAACAGAAACGAGTTTGTCTACAGTTTCACAAAGCTTGAGGCCGTAGTAGAAGACACTTGCCCAAATAACGCAATTTCAAAACGAAGTTTTTAACCACATAGTCATTTAAATTAAGCTACATTTAAATATTAAGCCTTGCGAGTGAAATTTGGTAGATGGAAGCTGTGCGGAAGCTTAGTTTGAGAACTGTAAGGAAGGCCACTGGAGAAACTGCAACAGTTCTTGGGTACCAGGCTTAATCTGAAAACTGCTTTCATAGCACCACACGCCCTTGGGAGTACACTCTGTTGCAAGCATTTTGGTCAGAGATCCAGGATAGCTCTTACCCTTCCTCTCGGAAACACAAACTGCCGGAAAATTGTCGCTGAATGTCTTCTTATTTTCCAGACTACATCATGTGGAAAAATAAAAGAAATCTGTTTTTATTTTGCTGTCACTTTGCAACAATTCGTGTCAAAATACTTTCGGTGGATGGTGAGCAGCTATTATCATTTGACAAACGGAGATCAAACACTGGTTTCGATCAATAGTTGAAGTTATTATACTTAATTTACCTTATGATTCCCAGCTGGTGGAATCGTTCGTACGCCGGACAAAAATGTTTTGCGGCATTTCCTTCGGCTTTACGTTCTGAGTTAAAATTCTACGGAGGTCGGTTTTGCCTTTCATCCTTCTGGGTCGATAAATTAAGTACCATTTGAGTACTTAGTTCTTTGTTCTTGGCAATACCCTCTCACAAAATTTCAGGCCTTGTGCCTATAATAAAAGGAATATATATATATATACAAATAGTAAATGAGTATATGCATATATACGTACAGGTATGTGCATACCGACATCCACCTGTATGTATAGGTGCATATCTGGGTACAGGACATTGCAAACAATACGACGGACTTCTTTCTGAATAGTTGGAAAGAAAATTTCTAGAGAAAATAGTGGGTGGAGCAAGATGAAAGAAAAGCCAGGATGAAGAGTCTTAAAGACTAATAATAATAATAATAATAATATGTATGTATATGTTTGTGTGTCTGTGTTTGTTCTCCACCATCGCTTGACAACCGATGTTGGTGTGTTTACGTCCCTGCAACTTAGCGGTGTGGCAAAACAAAAACCGATAGAATAAGTACCAGGCTTACAAATAATAAGTCTTGGGGTCGATTTGTTCGACTAAAGGTGGTGCTCCAGTATCGCCGCAGTCAAAGACTGAAACAAAGAAAAGAATGAAAGAAGATAATTTACATTACTCATGGCCTCGGTAAAGAGATGTATAATACAGCTTTCAATTCCACTTCGATATAGTTCTCCTACGAAACTTGTCAAATGAATAGAAATGACTCTGTCTCTTAAGTGATGTAAATTTTAAGTGCAAGCTCTCAGCGAGAGAAACAGGCCGAGTTGCATTGGATTCCTGGTCGAAACCATTTTGTTCCACTTTCATTACTTAAGATCATTGAGAAAGATATGACTATCACAACTTCCCATTCCTCCATCCACTATAAATTTTATGACCTTGTACCTGGTTAAAAAAGAAAGATAAGAAAGAAATTGATATCCTTCTTTTCTCAAAGAAAAACTGAAAGTGAGTGTTATCTTGGAAAGCGCCTGGAGGTATATTTACGACTGCAGGTTACTGTGTCGTGTGAGTGTGTCTTTGACTGTGTTGGTTGGAGACCAATCTCCATGCTGGAGGCTGTTTTTAATTCTGAATAGTTGGAAAGAAAATTTCTAGAGAAAATAGTGGGTGGAGCAAGAAGATGAAAGAAAAGCCAGGATGAAGAGTCGAGAAGACAAGACAATAATAATAATAATAATAATAATAATAATAACAACAACAACAAAATGAAAGCAAATCTTTTTTTTTTAATGTCGAAGATAGCAAGAAGGAAGATCACAAAGAGAAAAAAAAGAATACATAAACAAATTTTAAATAAATTAAAATGAAATAAAACAAAAATTTATAAAAAGATAGTTAAAAAAAACTAGAAATAAATTTGATGAATAGACACAGGTTTTGGTTGGATTCAGCAAGATTGAAAAAACAAGGTAAATAAAAATAACATTTTCAAATAAAGAAGACAACTCGAAATAAATAAATGAATGACTAAATAAATAAAATATGTGAGAAGCCGGTCAGAAATCTAGTTTGAAAGAAGACTGCGGCAGACATCTTGTGAAAAATTAAACAGGTATTTTAGCAAAGAAATGTGTATGCAAGTGTGTAGCAATGTGTGTGCGTATATATCTACACACACACACACACACACACACACACACACACACACATATATAAATATATAAATAAGAGAGAGAGATAAAGAGAGAATGAGAGAGAAATGCATACACACACATATGTACATACACACGCACGCACTAACACACGCACATACACCAATATATATGTATATATTATATATTGTTTACACCATAAGAATTTTAGGAAAAACTTTGAGACGTGAAATAATTCATAGAACTCGAAGTAGCTAACATTATAAATAAGAGAGCGTAAATACTGGACTAAAAACCCGAGCAACCTTCGACATTTGCTACCCAGAAATCGTTTTTTAACCCCATATTCAAATGCCGTTACTTATAACGTAAATGCACTACGAGTTCTGGAGTTATAAACGAATTACGCACACACACAAACGATTACATATATATATTTATATATAATATATATATAATAGATAGATAGATAAAACTTACTTGGTAGAGGATGCGTGGTGTTCAATCATATAATAATATACATAAT
>NC_068986.1:2183482-2188857 GCF_001194135.2 Octopus bimaculoides | reverse complement strand
ATATATATATATATATATATATACACGTATAGATGTAAGTATGTACATATACGTATGCATATATATATATATATATTATTTATATTATAAATATAAATTAACTTGCACGTTAATTTCACGAGCAGGCTGTTCCATTGATCTGATCAACTGGAACCCTCGACGTCGTAAGCGGCGGAGTGCCAACAACATATATTCTATTCTTTCCGAAACAAAACAAAGTTTGGCACAAGGCCGGTAGCTTCGGAGCATTACATCGACTCCAGTATTTACCTGGTACTTATTTTACCGACCCCATAAGGATGAAACGTAAAGTCGACCTCAGTAGAATTCGAACTCAGAACGTAAAGACGAACGAAATGCCGTTAAGCGTTTTGTTCGGCATGCTTACGATTCTGCCAGCTCGCCACCTTACATAACAGTCATAATAAAACGTAATAAGTGTTTCTAACCTAGGCGCAAGGCCAGAAATTTGACTGGAGGGAGTAATCAATTAAACTGACCCATGTATTTGACTGATACTAAGGTGACCTTGGGAGGATTTAAAGCCAGAAACGTGAAGACATCAAACTAAAATTGAAAATAGTACTGTTGCCACTCGTGAGCAAATACGACTTGGTAACCTGTACTGTACTTTCGCTAAATATTTTAGGTGCCTATGTAGTCAAGTCATGGGTAGACATAGATACCCTGACGGCCCCCTAACCCATGGCCACTAGAACATCAAGGATAGGAAAAGAGACAAAGAGAGAAAGAGAAAGCTATAGCCATAGAGATAGTTAAATAGATAGAAAGAGAGGTGGGTATCAGTACTCAATTGGTGCTCATTTCAGCAAAATAGTCGAAAATAATGTGAAACGACGGCCCTTGTTCGAGGACACAACACACTGCCCAGTCGTAGAATTTGAAATAAAATATTTCCCTGAAAGACACAAGGTGCCAACCCCCACCCTACCTCGCTCTGAAAATCGAACTCTTGACTCATCGATCGATTGTGAGACCAGCACCCAAAGTACTACACCATGTGCTTTCACCTTTACTGAACACTGAACAACATTTTGTTCGATGCTCAACCTTTCTGACGATACACCTCCCAAGTTAAATTATAGCAATTGTTTCTACTACAGGTAGAAAGCCAGGAACTAAAAGAGAAGTGTTAGTTAATTACAATGACCCTAGTACTTGATTGGTTCCTCATTTCATCGACTACGGGTAGATAAAAGGGAAAGACAATTTCGGCGGGATTTGAACTCAGAACGTAAAGAGCCAAAACAAATGCCCCAAGACATTTTTTCCGATTCTCTATCAATTCTGCCAATCTATACCCTATTAAAGTGTAATATGTGTACTAGTTCACTGAATAAATAATAGCATAAGGTCAAATTGGATAATCGGTGTTTATGGAAGCGTATGTAAAAAAAATAAAACCAATATGTAACATTTAAAAAGAAGAATACATTTGCGCGTAGGAATACGAAAAAAATACCAGCGCTTACGTAAATACAACACTCATATACGCAGAAATATAGGCACGCACACGCACACGCACACACACACACACACACACACACACACACACACACACGTGCATAATCATATACATGGATCTAAAGATTTACTTCGATGCAAATCTAGATTTATGCGTGTAAAGAGAGATCATTATATGTATGAATGTATATATATATCTGTATATATAAATATCTATCTATCTATCTAGTTATTTATATATATATGAGACGGGTAAAAACATGCGTGGACTGACATACACTCAGGGATACATATATGAATGCATACAAACATACATTCCATACATTCGGTCAGAGTTTCTCTCTCTCTTTCTCCCCTTTCTCTCTCCCTCTCTCTCTCCTTCTCTGCCTGTATATATATATATATATATATTTCTCTCTCCCCTTCAATTAGTATATTCATATAGAACTATGTTTGAGAGAGAAAGAAAGTAAGAGAAAGATGAGAGCTGTGATGAGAGTGAAATAAGAATTCCCTCAGAAGACTCTTTTCCTTGTATTCACACCTTACCATTTCCATTCTGAAATGCACACCATCAATCTGCTTTCTACTGTCGAAACCATCAACTTCCATCACCGACACCAACACCACCATCACCATGACCACGACCACGACCACCATCACGTCGACGACCACGGCCACCATTCACACTATCATCCACACCAAACGTGATCCTTCACACAGTGCAATGGTGTGAACAAACAGACTTGAGCCATTCAATTCCGGCTCATCTCTAACTTCACCATCAATCACCAGTAATTAGACACCCGACGCTTTTCTTCGCTGCTCTTCAGAAACTGTATACGAGGCGCGGCAGAAGAGCGGACACCTACTTCGCCATCATCCTTCAGATCCCTTCCTCTCCCCCCTTCCTCACACCCACTTCTATTCTTCCGTCTCGCTTAGCCTTTTACCTTTCACCTTGACTGACACCATCCCTTCCCTCCTCTCACTAACCACTTCTCTTCCTCTCGTTTGTTCATCTCTATGGTTCTCTGTCTGTCTGTCTGTCTGTCTGTCTCTCTCACTGTAGCACGTTTCCTTCCACTCCATGTTTTCTTTTCTCCATTCGATTATCTTACTCAAGGACGAAGAAATTGTTTCGAGGAAGCGAAAGAAAGAAAGACGTAAGAGATGTAAGGAAAGAAAGAGAAAGAAAGTAAAGTGATAGAGATTGATGGAGAGAGATACGAAGGGTTTCAGAAGTAGACGAAGATTGTTCAGTGAGTGAGGGAGGAAGGGGAGAATTAAGGAAGTGAGAGTGAGAGTGAGAAATAGTGATATTCAGAGGGTCAAAAAAGAGCGAAAAAGAGACGGGGGAGAGGGAGGGGGAAACTGAGTGACTAAGTGAGAGAGAAACTGAGAGACCATGATAGAGAGAAACAGAAAGAGATACAGTGATATAGATAGTCAGAAAGAGAGAGAGAGAAAGAGAAAGAGAGAGAGGAAGAGAGAGAGAGAGGAAGAGAGAGAGAGAGAGGAAGAGAGAGAGAGAGGGAGAGATTAAGAGAGGGCGACATAGGGAAAGAACGCTGATGGAGTAAAAGGCAAGCGCGAAAAAGAAAGAAATTTCCTTCTAAGTAAAGCGGCAAGCAGAGAGTCACGAAGTGGTTGTCTCCGTGCCTAGCAGATGCTCTCCCCTGCAGAGAGCTCTCTATGCCTCAGGCACACAATGCTATTTCCAGTGCCAACTGCTTCCACTGACAGCGATCGTTCAATTGCATCGTCTAAATTGATTAAATACACACAGTCAAAAGAATGAACATGAAAACAATATATTAATAAAATAAATAATTAATTAAGCCGTTGCATCGTCTCCCCATTTTGCTTTCACTTTAAATGCATATTTTCACTCCAATTCACTTATAGAATATAACGTTACACGCCTTCATTTCTACATTCTTCTACATAAATGTTCAGTTATGCCAACGGTAAACAACTTTACAACCCATTCTTCCAACGTTCGACGTTCATGGACATAAATATCTTTATTGAGTGACTTCTCGCATACACATTAATATTGCATACTACTTTCAGAATACATACATACATATAAACTTGTACACACATATATATGCGCGTATGTATACATGCATATGTTTATATATCATTTGTATCATATATATATATATATATATATATATATATAATAAATAAGATATTTGATCCATAATCGTTTGTCCGACAAAATATTCTATTTCGCCAGTGGCTCATACGATGAGATGGAATATATATTTCGTTGGACTAACGATTATGGATTACATACTTTTTCCATTCATTCTCAGAGTTATCCTTGACTACTTTAATCTAAGTGGTTTGGCATACATTCTTTCGGGTCTTGTTACCCCATGGTGATCAAGTATATATATATTTGATCTGTATTCGTTTGTTAGGTGATTTCATCTGAGACTCAGTGTCAAAATTGAAGCAATTGTAACGTGAAGTTTCAGCATCCATTAAAGCACGCGCACATCCACACACGCACGCACGCGCGCACACACATTCACGCTTATTTGCTTTGTTAGTGCTGTTATTGTTCCAATTATTATTATTATTATTATTATTATTATTATTATCATTGAATGAGAGAGTAGTGCATGTTATCAAAATGACACCAGGGTAAAATTTACGAAGCCCAGAATACTTACCAAGACTACCAGTCAGTTAAGGGTATACCAGGCGCATACATCACAACCATATGTGCACGAAATGGGTGATCTCATATCAAGATAAACAGCACATAACCTTGCAAGTGGGACTCAGTTAGAATTTTTTTCAGGTCGAGTAGCCCATCCCGCACAAAAAGTCCCTGAATGAGGGTTGTTTAAAGATGTTGAACGAAACACCCATATTTCCAGAGGTGAATTATCTAGACTCTGAATCCATTCCTCTCAACACATGGCTACGAGGCACATGACTATGATGCTCCCCCACTACTCCTGCTCCTGATCGGGGATGCACATATCGCCAGCCACCAAGGGTCATGCTCAACTGGTTAAGGTCAAACAACTGACAAGCAAATCTGTGGTATTGAGCAGAATATTTTCTGTAACCCATCTTTTATACCAAGACAAAGCAATGTACATGATAACACTTCCAGTCAGTTAAGATCCATCATATTATTGTAAGACCAGAAGCCATTATCATTATTTGCAATTATAGTCTTTTGGCACACATATACAATCCGTAGATAATCTACTTTGCAGAATCAATGATAAAATTAAATGAAATTATATTTGTGTGTGTGTGAGTAAGTGTGTGTGTGTGTGTGTGTGTGTGTGTGTGTGTGTGTGTGTGTGTGTGTGTGTGTGTGTGTGTGTGTGTGTGTGTGTGTATTCAGTTATGAGTTAGCAGCAGCCCTAGTGTTGAAGCCGTTATCAACTGGAAAAAAAAATAGTGTTTTGCTTGTTTGGCAGTACTTTGCGATTTTGCGCGGTGGGAATGACGCCCTCAAAGGGCTGATATTAAAACACGTAGAAGTCATAGACAGAGAAGACAACTCGTCCCTAATTCCGTTCAGAAGTGAATGATAACGATATTTTTGTGGCTTATCAACATCACATGTCAAAGCAAAATGCAAAAATATCACAGTTCTCCTTCGTTTCTACATGGAAACTGTGATATGTGTCAAATGTTTAATAGTTACTGATGACTGGTTTGGAACCAGAGAGAAAACAGATCTAACCAGTTTATTTAAAAAATATAATAGTCTTATTTCGGCATTCTTTTAGGATTAACATCGTTTGCTCACACAAAAACTGACCAACTAATTTTAGTAGGTGACTCCTACGAAAGAATTACTCTCTCTCTCTCTCTCTCTCTCTCTCTCTCTCTCTCTCTCTCTCTCTCTC
>NC_068986.1:2179472-2183424 GCF_001194135.2 Octopus bimaculoides | reverse complement strand
CTCTCTCTCTCTCTCTCTCTCTCTCTCTCTCTCTCTCTCTCTCTCTCTCTCTCACACACACACACATACACACACAAATATATAAGAGTTGTTAGTGAGGGATTATCAATCAGGCAAAATACTCTATAAGCTTTCAGTTAGTACACTAGGCTAATAATATCATAGGCTAATAGTGTAATAGTACACTATTAGCCTAGTGTAATAGTACACTAGGCTAATAACGCTGTGTATTCTTGTGGCAGGGTCCGAGGTTGTAGTTCATCACCATTCTCTATCGTAAATCCGTGGTTGTGGTACACACACACACACACACACACACACACACACACACACACACACACACACACACACACAGAGAAAATGATAGGCTTAATATAATAGAGGAATTTAGGAGACCATTCACACAGAAAAGAACTCAAAAGAGCATTTATTACGTACAAGGAATCCTAGAATCGGACAAAGCTTTCGAAACCGCTGAGTAAGGGGCAATTACTTACTTTGGTCCTTGTATTTTGACATTATATTTCCTCTCTATACTCAGGGCCAGTGTTATTCCTTAGGCAAACCAAACGATTGCGCTGGGAGCTGACATCTGCAAACGCCACCCGTATTCTGAACATCTGAGAGTAATTTCTTAATCTAACTAAAACCATGGTCTCTGAAAGGGCATAAAAAAAAAAGATAAAGAAACATGTTAGCGAATGTTTTTTTCTTTTTTTTAAAATTAAATCTTACTCTCAGTATCTATATTTGTCAACGATGAATTGAGGAGTTGGTTGAACCCTGTTTTAGTAATGACAGAAAATTGAATCATCATCAGTTGGACTGTTGTACACTTTCTAATTATAAGCTACTGATCCTGGGTGTATTCACCAAGCCGCCATAACTGGAGAAAGTGTGCACTTCGTAAGAATATTCTAGCAACGGCTCTGTCTATTGTGGGTTGGTTAGATAGATAGTAGTGATATAATGGTGTCTATTAAATCAGTTATAATTGTTTTTAATTCTCCTCTACAAAAACATCGTTGTTTGTAGGGTATACTTAACCCGTCGCCAAGTTTAAAACACAACCATTTGGCTTTTAATTGACTTTAGCGGTGTCTACCATATTGCAAGCATTTATGCTATAGCTCCCTTCCTCACATTAGAGTTGGGAGCCCAGAAAAAGCTTATAAGAATTACTCTTTCTTCTATGACTAAGGTACTTAAAAACAAAACGCAACGAAAGCCAAATGAAATTATATTTATCGGTCGGGAGTCGATAAAAAGTAGCGCGTCATGTTTGAAAGACGAGCCGAGTCACAACCGACAGCGTCTTAAATGAATAAAATGCATAGGATGTTGTTGTCCTATCCTAGATATGCTGTCTGAAAATAAGGATGGTTACGATTGGGTCGTAGTTGATCATGGCAAACTTGTGTTAAACTCAAACAAAATAGCAATAACAACGACGATAGAAAGTCATTCAATCATCTTTTGATGTACATCAAAGTTGTTATCACACTCAGTTACTATACGAAGTTGGTGGCTTTTGACAGAGTTGTTAAAACACCGCACAATATGTTTTGCGGTATTTCATCGAGATCTTTTCGCTCTGAGTACAAACCCACCGAGGTCAAGTTTACCTTTTGACCTTTCGGGGTTTATAAAGTAAAATACTAGTTACGTACGGGGTTCGATTTCATTGACTATCCATATGTACTGGTAAGTAATGGGCAAGCATGGCGTAGTATAACCCAACTCTCTGCTCAGCCGTGGAAGTACGATGGCAGGTGACGTGATACTCACCAGCTCATCAACAGCTTCTATCTATAGCGTCTTATATTGTTCCCGACACACGCACGCAAACATGATTCACTGACATGCACACACCCTTTTCTTAAAATGGAAACTCCTATTGAGAAAGGATAACGCGAAAGAAAAAAGTGGAGGTGTTTAGTAATTGAATCTAGAGAGTATACTAATACCTATTGTATTATGTAGCCGAAAGAAACCGCTCTTGCGACCGGAAGTGGAATAATTGGACGGTCATGTTTTGTTTGAAAGAAATCAGATCTAAAATTTGTAGGCGGAGAAGTTTGCGTAAACAATAGATGGTTGCTCTAAACTATATATGATACTTAGTTTCTTTCCCCTAGCTTTTAGGATAAAGTTCACCGAGGTTAACTTTGCCTTTCATATCATCATTATCGATAAAATAAAATACTAATATTTATTGGAATCGATTCAAACATGTATCCGTTTCCAATAATAATAATAAAAAATTCTATTTTCTTAATCAAAATAAATCAATACCACCAGACGGACATTCACAGGTAAAAATTAATATGAAAAGATTGATTAAAGCTTTCATATTGCTGAATAAAGATACAAATTAATGTAGTCATTATGTCTCAATATCTTAATTCTGTTCAACGAAATGTCTGATGTAAGCAGGGTTTTTAACACTCTAGTAATGTTCCCGATTGTCTGTACCTGCCTACCTATCTATCTATCTATCTATCTATCTATCTATCTATCTATCTATCTATCTATCTATCTATCTATCTATCTATCTATCTATACTAAGTCAGCCTGTGTATGTGTTATTATTATGTCCCAAGACACAACAAAATTTGTTTCGACGCATGAATTCGCATCACGAATTTTGCAAACCATATACAAAAGCAAAATCAATATTTACATATAGCAATCTGCACATTATCTCTTGGTGTCCAACAGTTTTCTGCGTCGAAACAAATTTTGTTGTGTCTTGGGACATAATAATAACACATACACAGGCTGACTTACAAGAAAGAAGTGGAATTGAACCTGTACGTGTGTTATTATTACCATTGGCGTAATGACTTTCCAAGGACACAACAAAATGTATTTATTTATTTATTTATTTATTCATATCTTTATCTGTTGTTTGCTCCCTCAATTATATTCCTTATTCAATTTTCATTACAGGTCGACCAAGGGGGCATCGAAACAGAGACGGGACCAGATCAATGCACAGATTAACATGATGCGAGATTTGCTTCCTCTGGCCGAGACAGCGCGACAGCGACTCTCTCAGCTCCAGATAATGTCTCTTTCATGTGTTTACATTCGAAAGTGTAACATCATGAGCAGATGTAAGTAAACTATCCTAATATCAATTTCCTGCTGTTTAGATCCGATTAACGCTGAAGAAAGGAAATTTTCTGTTGTGCCACTCTACCAACATGCATTCTCAATCTTTGATTGTGACCCTAACATGGATTGTTTAAAATGTCTTCGACAACCTCCCCCTCCCCCATCAACACCACCACAATCATCATCATCATCATCATCATCATCATCATCATCATCATCATCATCTTTTGAATAGTTTATGTTCTTTTCTACCACAGCTGCAGCATCGTCTCTTAGAAAGGTAGAAATGTGTCCGTATGCTACATCAGTTTTGTTTTGATGTAAGATTAGGATTTTGTTGTTGTTCTGAAATATTCTAGTGTTTCGTCTTTTCTGCAGAAAACGTGCAATGTCAGCCGTGTTATTTTCTACTGTGTTGTTTGTGTAGAGTGGCTTCAGGTTAAAGCTAACTGAACAAATCTAAGACCACAGGCGTTCCAACCGTTCAGCACCGAAGTCCTTAAACTGAGCAAGAAAAATTCCTCGATCTGCTCTGCAGCATTTTTTAAAAATCTAATAACTCTAACATCGGGATCAACATCGTGCTGGCAAAACACCGCCCCTCTAAATAGAAACCTTACCTGTCATTGTAGGTTTTGTGGTATGAAGCAGAGCAGGCCTTGCCGTCCACTCAACAAAACACATAGCAAATGACCCAGAAGCACTCAAGCAAACCGAGTCCTCAACTTGTGCCATTTGCCAAAAGTTTTGCAAGAGCCACATTCGTGTCCATGGAACACGATTAACGCTTTATTTTCCTAAACCCTCATTTAACGTTCACAAGAGAATCCAT
>NC_068986.1:2170281-2179388 GCF_001194135.2 Octopus bimaculoides | reverse complement strand
CACAAGTTGAGGACTCGGTTTGCTTGAGTGCTTCTGGGTCATTTGCTATGTGTTTTGTTGAGTGGACGGCAAGGCCTGCTCTGCTTCATACCACAAAACCTACAATGACAGGTAAGGTTTCTATTTAGAGGGGCGGTGTTTTGCCAGCACGATGTTGATCCCGATGTTAGAGTTATTAGATTTTTAAAAAATGCTGCAGAGCAGATCGAGGAATTTTTCTTGCTCAGTTTAAGGACTTCGGTGCTGAACGGTTGGAACGCCTGTGGTCTTAGATTTGTTCAGTTAGCTTTAACCTGAAGCCACTCTACATAACCAAAGTATGAAACCATTTTGGGCTGAATAAGCCAAGTTATGAATCGTTCTAACAACTGTCTTCAATTAATAATATCATCTCTGTTTACAAATTCCAACTTCCTTCTTTGCAGGGTTCGGGACCAGTAGTACTGCTTCGGAAACACCTTTTGACTTTTTCCAGGTAAGCTGATCTTTCTGACAAAATAATTCCAGTAGAAAATTTTAATGATAGATGCTTTTATATTTTAAATCTAAAGCAAGACACTGCGCATGCTCAACGCGCACAGTGTTGCATGCGTTGGTTCAGTGAAACGCACAATAAAAATAGGACTTAAAATAATAACTGCTTCTGATTTAAGCACAAGGCCGGCATTTGTAAGGGGAGGAACTAGTCGATTCCATCGATTTCAGTACTTTACTGATATTTTATTTTATTTACCTCAAAAGGATAAAATGCTAAGTTGATTTCTGCAGAATTTGAACTCGGAACGTAAAAAGCCGAAGCAAATACTGCAAGATAATTTTTCCGACGCTTTAACGATTCTTAGCTCTTGATTTAGGCTCAAGGCTAGCAGTCTTGAGTAGAGGGGTTTAGTTGATTACATAGACCCCAGTATTAACCTGGTATCTATTTCGACCCCAGAGCTATAAAAGACATAGTTGACTTAAGCAGAATTTGAATTCGGAATGTAAAGAACCGGAAGAAAAACTGCAATGTGTTTCTTTGGAAATCTAACAATACTGATAGCTCAGCTCATTTAAAAACGGTACAAGGCCTGAAGTTTGGGAAAAGTTTGGTTGATTAAAGAGACTCCAGTACTTAATTATTCTTCATAATTGGTTTCTATTGCAGGCGTTGGCTGGTTTCCTACTTATTACTACAAGAGATGGGAAGCTAGTCTACATTTCAGAAAATGTAACGGAATATTTGGGCCATTCTATGGTAGGTACACACAAATTACTTTGCTATTTCATTTGATGAAAATCCCCTACAGCCAAATTTATATTCTGAAATAAAACGACAATAAATGAATAAATAAATAAATTCTATAGATATTAAAAAAAAAAGTAAAGTGTCCAGTTCCATGTTTAATTTTTTTATCTATTGTCAAATCTCCTATTCCCATCCTATATTCATTTTATAAACTAGTGATTAACATAATTTTTCGGACAATCAGCCTTTTCCTGCAGATTATATGTTTACAATATTTAAAATCCCGGTCTCTTAGTTGTTGGATCAGAAAGTCAAATCTTATTCTAATGTAGATGTGTTGCGTTCATTCATGAAACGCTCAAAGGACACTCTTTTAAATGTTTACCGAAATATTCGTGTCACAAAATCTGAAAAGAGAATTTGTTCACTCTTACCACTGTAACGATTTCAAACTGTTAATATTTATATATATATTTTCAGGTGGATATGAAGACTCAAGGGGACAGTCTTTTCGATATTATCGATAAAAGGGATCACATTACAGTCCAGGCACAGCTTTTAAGAGGGGGAACGGATGTAATTCCGGGACAGCCATTAGCTTTCTTCTGTCGGATGAATATGTCGAGAAGTGTTAAACGGCAATCAGGCTTTGGTGACGTCAAAGTAAGTCATACTTTTTGTGCTCAATCCTACAGACATATCTATCTATCTGTCTGTCTGTCTGTCTGTCTGTCTGTCTGTCTGTCTCTCTCTCTCTCTCTCTCTCTCTCTCTCTCTCTCTCTCTCTCTCTCTCTCTATCCTTTTGCTTGGCTTTCTATACCGCATGTGTAACGTGCGTCTGTGTGTGTGTGTTTTGCTCATTGTGTCTATGTGTGTGACAGAGTAGTGTGTTGTTATTTTTGTGAGACAGTGTTTCTGTGCATGTTTATGCGGTTGCGTTTTCATAAGCAAAAACGATAAGAAAGCGTCAGTTTGGGCATATAAAAATGTTTAGGACAAAGAGCTAGCTAGCTACCTAGGTAGGTAGATAGATAGATAGATAGAGAGCGAGAGATATATAGAGATAGATAGACAGATAGATAGATAGATAGAGAGCGAGAGAGATATAGAGATAGATAGACAGACAGATAGATAGATAGATAGATAGATAGATAGATAGATAGATAGATAGATAGATAGATAGATAGAAGATGATGAGAGAGAGACGAAATGCAAGCATGAGTAGTGAAGAAAGTTGGAAGGAAAAAAAAGAGACTTGCATGCACGGAGAAAAAAAATGCTATATAAAAATTGCAAAATAAATAAAAGAAATGAATAAGGACTTAGTAGAAAAGTGACTACAAGTTAGGGATGATGCAGATTGCAAAAAAAAAAAAAACCAAAAAAAAAACCAACAAAAAATTTAACAAAAGAACAGTTTCTACAATACACATGTGAAAGATATAAACAAACGCACACACACACAATTCACAGCCACAACCAATGAGAAGATGCGAACTTGTTTTCGCTTATATTTTGTTACTGACATTGTTTTTTTTTCTTTTGCTATTTTTGTTGTGTTTTTTTTTTTTATTCAAATGACTCTGATAAATAAATACATGCAAAAAATAGGTGAAAAACCCCGATGTACATATCGGAGGAGAGTAAACTGCAAGTTACGATAGTGTTTACACGGAGAAGGAAATGGAGAGAAATGAAATAAATAAATAATGAAATAAATAAACAGATAAGTCGTTTATTTGTTTGTTGATTTATTTATTTTACTTTTTTCCATTACGCTTTCCGTATAAATACTATCGCAGCCTTTGAATCTGGTCATGTTTATGAGATAATAGTAATAATAAAACACACGCACACAAACACACACACACTCACAAAGACATACACACACACACATATACATACATATATATATACACACACATATATACTCACAAATATACATACACGCACGCATATATATATATATACATAGATACATATAAATACACTCACACATACACACACACGCACACACACACACACACACACACACACACACACACACACACACACACACACACACACACACACATATATATGTGCTCACATTCATACACATACATAAAAAAATTGCCTCTTGAAGTCCTTGGAAGATGAAAAAAATGTAGTAAAAACAGAAAGGTTTGAGAATAGAACGAACTGAAGAAAAAGACGTGGAAAATGAAGGAAATAATGAAATGTAACGGAGTAACAAAAAGAAAATTGATTTTATGTTTATATAAATACAAAGATAGATAGATCGATAGATAGATCGATAGATAGATAGATAGATAGATAGATAGATAGATAGATAGATAGATAGATAGATAGATAGATAGATAGATAAATAGATAGATACATACATTGTTTTGTAAAATGTCGGTAGAGGAGAGTTTGTAAAACGCCACTCGGTTAAAGGCTGGAGATGAACCACAAAATATTCAGAGTTACTCATTCAACATGTGTTTGTCACACTTTCAGTGGCAACTGAGCAGCATTCCATCGCGTATTTATAAGTTTCTCTATTTTCATTTTTATTCATTTTCTCTTTCTTAACCAGACAATGCACGTCCGCGGCCATTTTGTAGCAGTTCCTGATCCAGAGCGAGGAGGGGAACAATTAGTGTTCGCTTCATTTTGTTATCCCCTTATAACTATTGATAGCAAAGATACACTTTTGCTCAGCGATACTATGATTTTCAAGTCGGCACACCGTCTGGACATGACCTACTTGGAAATATCGCACAGGTGAGTTGAAACAAGTTCTTTACGCGCACGAAAGTTAACATTTATAAATTTTTATTGAAGCCAGTCGTGACTGGCCGTTTACCTAGATCTCTTCTGTAAGTCAATACGATACAAAAAATAAACTTGACCTATGTCTTTACGTCAATTCACGTACCTTTCAGAAAATTCTATCATATAATACCATTTGTATATATAGGTCACCTCCAATGTACGTACACGCATGCGCAGTGCAACCATGATATAACGGTCAGTAAGAACAAGTGTATTGAAATAGTTATTATAGAAGATTAACAAAACGTTGAGACTAGATATTTTATACATATTTAAATATATCTAATATCTGTCTTTCACGAAAATTTCAAGTGAATGGAATAAATATTTCCTAAGTTATGAGGAAATAAACAATCTTCCGAATTGCAGTGGCCAAAAGTTAAGGGTCACTTAGAAAGAAAAAATGAACTACTAACCGAGGTATTTGTTGTTTAGAAGACTGTTAATGGGCTAACTTAGTTCTTATGATCTTACATTATTGGAACATTCAATTGTCAGCATAGCGGCTTGTGAGAGACGACCGGTGTCCTGTGATAAAAAACAAAGGATTGTGTGCCTTCACCAAGATGGCAAGTTGAATTCTGTGATAGCAACTACTGTAGGAAAGTCCAGAAGTGTTGTGCAACGAATCGTAGTTCGTTTTACGTCATCAGGGTCAACAGATGCTGAACCCAAAACTGGTAGACCTCGTAAAACTTCACCAAGACAGGATCGTATTACGGTTAGAATGCCACTGAAGGATAGGTTTAAGAGTGCTGCTGAGATATCCCGCGAGCTTAACTCCACTTCCGATCTCAACGTATCGCACAAAACAGTTTCTCGGAGGTTACGAGGTTCTGGGTTGCTTGCTCAGGCGCCGGCAAAGAAGCCTCTGATCTCTAAATGCATTCCAGCCGTGACCATCACGTCTCTTTCGATTAGTACTTAATCCACTATCCATCTATTTTAAAGAAGGTAGATAGTATTTTGAGGGAAATAAAGTTGCTATTACCAGCAGATCGAATGATCACATAGAGGGTCCCTAGTTGATTGGTTGGTTGGTTGGTTGGCTGGTTGGCTCATTAGCCCATCTCCACCTTCTTCTACACTCAGATTCCATATCCCTTATCTTTTACTTGTTTCAGCCATTGTACTGCGGCCATGCAAGGGCACCACCTTGAAGAATTTTTAGTCGAATTGATCGACCGTAGTAGTCATTTTTATTTTAAGCCTGGTACTTATATATAGTACGGGCTTCTTTCAGTTTCCATCTATCAAATCGGTTCACAAGGCTTTAGTCAAACCGAAGCTATAGTAAAAGATATTCACCCAAGATGCCACGCAGTGGGACTGAACTCAGAACCATCTGGTTGAAAAGCAAGCTTCTTACCACACAGCCACGCCTGCTCCTACAAACGTACAAATGTAATATATTTAATGTGAAAATGTAATATATTTAATTCTATGTATATTTATTTGAAATTTCTCTTTTTATGGTTTCAGTGGTGAATTTCACTTGGGATTTTCGAGCGAAGAAATAATCTCCAAGTCTTGGTATTCCTTTTTACACCCTGAAGATATATGGGAAGGACAAACCAAACATATTCAATGTAAGTTTATCTCCATTCTTTACTCTTCTAGAATATCAAACGTGTATCAAATGTTGAATGCAATTGACAATATTTCTCGACTCCTCAAAGGCGACGAGCAGAATCGTTAGCAGGTCTGGCAAAACGCTTAGCGGCATTTCTTCCGACTTTATGTTCTGAATTCAAATTGGGCCGTGGTCGACTTTTCCTTTCATCCTTTCGACATCGATAAAATAAGTACCAGTTGAGTACTTGGTTCGATATAATCAGCCTTCCTCCTTCCCCGAAGTTTCTGGCCTTGAGCTAAAATTTGAGATTAATATTCTCGACCCCCGACCCCGCAACAAATTTTGGCAGAATTGGTAGAGCTCCCTGTAGAAATTTGTTGTGATATTTTACATTCTGTATCTAAATCTCAACGAGGTCTACACTCTCTCTTTCATGTTTTCAGTTACTTAGCTGCTCAGTTTTTAGGTCGACGAAATTGATCCAAACTATACTATCAAAATTTGCTGACCTTGTGACTAAATTAGTAATCAAAATGCTGTTGTCATAAGCAAATATTATTATTACTAAGGCGGTATCATGGCGGAAAGCAGGCAGAGTCATTAGCACGCCGGATTGAATGCTTAGCAGCATTTCGGTCGTCTGTACGTTCTTAGTTCAAATTCCACCGAGATCGACTTTGCCTTTCATCCTTAAATAAATACCAGTTGAGCACTGGTACTTATTTTAAGGATGAAAGACAAAATCGATCTCGGTGGAGATCTCAGGCCCTGTACCTATAATAAAAACAAAGGCGCCGAGCACGTCGAACAAAATGTTTAGAAGTATTTCTTCCAACTTCTTTCGCTCTGGGCTGTGGACTGACACAATCAGTAGAGCATCGAACAAGATCTGGTAGAAGACTCGCAGAATTTGTAGAGCATTGTGCAAAACGCTTGTAGAATTTAGGTACAGCACTTTAGGTTCGGAGTTCAAATTCCACCGAATTTGACATTACTCTTTTTAAGAGTAATGGAAAAAAGCATCAAAAAGCCAGATACAATATTTTACATCATTTAATTTCATCCCTCTTCAGATCTATTCATAAGTTTCTGACAACTATTTGTATTTCCGGTACGATTTACTTCCCTTTATTAGCATAACAAATACGGTTGAGTAAGATACAAATGTTGCTCCTCCTCATTCTCCTCCTCATTCTCCTCCTCATTTAACGTATCAGAATATTTGAACCATGCGAAACTCATTAAATAAATAATCACACTATTCTCTTTCTTCGTTTTTCTTTCTTTCTTTTCAGTAATCAAGTCTCGCCATGAAATGGGTTGTATGCTTACAGTGCGCATGCTCATGGCAAACGGACAACATATCTGGGTTAACATGGTCATGCATGTGAGGCAAGCACTAGCCAACAGTGACGACCCTGTCGTGGTGTGTGTCAATCAAGTAATCAAGTAAGATGAAATGTCACATATAGTTTCTTTAAAAACATGCATTTATATTGTTATACTCGGGGATGGCCATATTGAGCCAATTAAACCCATGCACTATAAATTGGCAGAATATTACCATCACCAAGAATAACAATATCTGTTTCAATACACGATTTCATATCAAGAATCTTGCAAAACAAATGCATAAACGTAATATATATATATGAATGTAAACAAACAAATATTTGCTTTTTTTATTAAAAGCGTCGACATGTGCATTGTACGATACAAATAAGACGATCATATTTTTCGAACGCAGAATTGCTGTTAGAACAGCAGAAATACTGGGTAAATTACGCTTGGGAGGCAGAGAAATTAGTCAACAACCATCATTCTCATCCGCAGCCACATCCCCATCATCATCATCATCATCATCATCTTCAACAATAGAGCTGTAACGACAGCAATAACAGATAAGTCTCCCACGAATAGTATCGTATTATCTTTAACAAAATAAAAGCAAAAAACAAAAGAACATATTTGATAGAGTAGTTGGAGATGTGTGGTGAGAGCGAATAAAACGTCTTTGACTTCGACTGATCTGGCACTAAAAACTGAACCATGTCACTGCAAACAACAGCCACACACTGTAACCGTTGTCAAGTGGTTCATTGACTTAAAGAGCTTAACTCAAATCTTCTAGTTACTTCGTAATATGGAATAAAAACAACCATGTTACATAACAGAGAGTCTCCGATGACATCTTTATATAGATGTTTTCAATCTAATTTGAATTCTTTGCAATCAAATTTGATTGCAAAAATTCAAATTTAATGGCAAAGAATTCAAATTTGATGGCAAAGAATCCAAACTAGATAGAAACATCTATATTTATTTTTGGTGGCGAGGAATCATTCTTCTTCTTCTTCTTCTTCTTCTTCTTCTTCTTCTTCTTCTTATTCTTCTTCTTCTTCTTCTTCCTCTTCTTCTTCTTCTTCTTCTTGTTCTTCTTCTTCTTCTTCTTCTTCTTCTTCTTCTTCTTCTTCTTCTTCTTCTTCTTCTTCTTCTTCTTCTTCTTCTTCTTCTTCTTCTTCTTCTTCTTCTTGTTCTTCTTCTTCTTCTTCTTCTTCTTCTTCTTCTTCTTCTTCTTCTTCTTCTTCTTCTTCTTCTTCTTCTTCTTCTTCTTCTTCTTCTTCTTCTTCTTCCATCCAGCCATTCAAAGCCAATCCAATATTTTTTAAAAATCCATGTTTTAACGAACGTACAATCTCCCTTAATGTTCGTCTCTCTCTCTCTCTGTATGCGTCCATGTCTCTCCACGCCCACAGTATATAATAAAAAAAAAATCTAATAAGTCTATTTATTTATTTATTTATTTATATTTGTTATTCCATCTTTCTCTAGTGAGGACGAGGCTTGTCAGTTAAGAGGTCCAGCCTATGCCTATTCCACGGCCTGCGCAACACAAGTTCCCGCCATAGATATGCTACCTCCTGGAGCTGCTTACTATCCGATGGCAGCCTCCATACAACCGGAAGACCTACTGACACCACACATGCAGCAGATTGTCTACGACGATCCGATGGCGCATGCCTATACGACATTTAGCCTAGATAGGCATCACCATCACCACCATCACCACCTCCACCCTTCACATGCGCATCACCAGCAGCAGCAGCAACAGCAGCAACATCATCATCATCAGCAGCAGCAGCAACAGACACAACAGCAGCATCCATCTTCGCATCACCACCATCATCATCATCAGCAGCAGCACCACCAGCACCTTCACCAGCAGCAAACTAGCCACCAACAGATTCCGCCACACCATCATTCTCATCCGCAGCCACATCCCCATCATCATCATCATCATCATCATCTTCAACAACAGCAACAACAACAACAACAACATCAACAGCAACAGCAACAGCATCTGTCTCCTTACGGAATTCCTTTACAAGCTTATCCTAAGATGGCACCCACAGGAGGATGCGGTTATGTGAACACAGGGCAATCGGCTGGTCCCGCCCTGCCACAACTTCCACCACCACCGT
>NC_068986.1:2165347-2170209 GCF_001194135.2 Octopus bimaculoides | reverse complement strand
CACTGCCACCACCACCACCACCACCACCACAACAACAACAACAACAGCAGCAGCAGCCACAGCTACAGACATTATTACCGCCGCCATTACCACCACCACCCCCTCTACAACCTCCGCCATCTTTATCCACCTCAGTATCGTCTGCTGCGCAACAGCAACAACTACCGTCACATTTGACGAATCAAGCTAACTCTTCTGTTTCTCAACTACTCCCACCGCCACTCCCACCGACACTCCCGCCGCCGCCGCCACCACCGCCACCACCATCATCGTCGTCGTCTTCACAAGCCCAACCTTTGATAGACTCAGTAAGCAGCAGCAGTAGCAGCAGCAGCAGCAGTTCGGCTTGCTTTCAAGAAACAACTGGTAGCCGTGTGGATTCCATCGCGAATAGTACAAGCAACAGCGCAAGACACTCAGGAGGAGTCTCTACAAACAACAGCAGTAAAAACAACTGCACCGACATCCTAAACGCTGCAAAAGGATGCCACGGCAGCGTCAACAGCAGCAGTAGAAACAACAACAGCAGCAGCAGCAGCAATAACAACAACAGCAACAAAAACAATAACAACAAGAACAACAGTAATAGCAGCAATAACTGTGGCAACGGGAACTCAAGTCAACTACTTCAGAATCAGCAGCAACAAAGATCACCCCAACCACATATTCTCAATAACAATGTCATGGCCAATAACTATAACACCAACAGCAACAGCAGCAGTAACAGTGCTAACAGTACAACTGCTATTAGTAACAGCAACAACAACAGTAATAACAACATCCAGAACGCGAATAACAGTCACAGCGAGAGCAATAAGAATAATTCTAACAATGCAATTAGTAGTAGCAGCGGTAACAATAGTAGTAACAATAACAGTGGTGGTAACAATGGTCGCAGCAACTGCCAGAACAATAGCGAAAACAAAAGAAGTCAGTCGATTGGTGTCTTGGCGCTTAAAAGAAAACTGCAATCGACCAATCAGGACTCGTCTATGCAAGAATGTAATCCACGTAAACTAGGACGTCACATGTCGCCATGTTACAGCAATAAGAACAGCCATAGCGACGGACATCTTTATCTGTCCGCCATTAATGCACTCGGGGGTGCAGGAGGAGGTTATACAGGTCAATTATTAGTCGGAAGTGGAGGCGGAGGAGGGGGTTATACATACAATACCAATTCGTCTAATACATCCTCTTTTTCATCACCGTCAGCGTTGCTTTCATCGTCTTCATCATCAATGACATCGTTATCGTCTTCCAATGGAGATCTTTCATCCGGCTTAGATTTCTCCTCAAGTAGTTGTATGTACGGTCCAATTCAGTGTTTGACTCCCATATATTACCATAACTCTGCATTGGCCGGAAGTCAGAGCAAACAGCTTAAGCAATTAGACATTAAGACTTTGACTAACTACAACTACTCGTTTTGGCAGTCTTCGGCAGAGGAAACTTTCACAGCACCACTAGAAATAGCAGCTATTCCAGATGGTATATTGACTCCAGATCCTTCTCCCGCATCGTCGCCAGATCTAACCTTGCAAAAGACCGAAACTATTGTAACTAAAGTCAGAGAAGTAAACGTTAGTATCAATAAGGCAGCCAACAATGCAGATCCTACAGCATCTACGGTGCTAACCACGGCATCAATAACGACGGTACCAATTACAAAAAAGATAGATGAAGGGGCAACCACAGAAAACGAAACCTTGGAAACTGTCCTATCACCTACATCATCTTCATCAGCATCAAGATCGAGTTTATTGTCTTTACCAATAGCGCAGCTGAAGAAAAAACGGAAAATGTCAACAGACAGTGACAGTTTGGCAAATTCTAACTCCCACCAGTCACCTTTAACAGACGATATTCGTTCCCAGCAATATGTACAGCAGCAGCAGCCGCCGCTGAAATCTCAGAAGTTGTGTAATTTGCACAATGAAAACAATTGTGGTTTATCAAATCGTAATACTTCCTGTAGTACAAATAGTAATAGCAATGGTGTATTGCGTAGCATTCCTGATGGTGTCTGCAACAGTAGTAGTAGTAATAGTAGCAGCGGCTGTAATACCAGCCACACTAACTCCAAATGCGAAGTGAATAACAATAAAACAAATACAAATAATGGTGGCAGTGATTACGTTCAAGCATTATGTAATGAAATCAATTTATTCAGTAGCTTTGGCCAGCAACAGCATTTTCAACCGCGTCGTGCAGTGGAACTTCCGGTTATAGATCCAAAACTGGTGGAAACGTTTTTCGACGAGATTGCTACAAAGCGGAAGCATTTGTCGAAAATGAGACTTCCCTCACTAAGACGCCATCTTCCGGATTTATCTGTGCAGGAGCTGGAGAATATCTTAACAACCAGTCTATCTAAAATGGCAAGCGTTTCGTCCACTTCAGACACCCAGCTTCCAGAAACATCGTTGAATATCCAAACTTCGTCCATTGCAGCTGTTGATGATGATGCTGTTGCCGCCGCCAATGCTGTTAAAGCAAATTCACCGGTAATCAAAAATGAAATTTCGAACGAATTCATGCTGTGTCAGCGATTTAGCTGTAAAAACAACAATAGCGGGTTTAGAACGAAACCAGCTTCCCTTTCTTCACCGTCGTCGTCAACGCTATCGTTATCATCATTATCATCCACATCGTCGTCGTCCCCAGCAACAGCAATGTCGTTGCCCTCTCTACTTGCAGCCGAAGACATAGTAAAAAGTGAACATGCAGTACCATGTCAGCATCAAATATCATCGGATTCGAAAAGTACACTTGGTGACCGCAATAATAACAACAATAACAATAACAATAATAACAATAATAATAATAATTGTCACCGCAATGCTTTCAAAACGTTTTGCCTCAGTAACATTAGCTGCAAAGAAAATGGCGACAACAGGGCTAGCATTAGACACTTCGGTTTGCATGAAAATTGCTTTCTTCCATCCTATATGAACAGTCCAGAAAGTATGAATGATGAGGAGTCAAAAAGTGGTCAAAATTCGGAGAACAGCTTGGATATAGCAGAAAGTATGGAATTCAGTGGAAACGATTTGGCAGAAACTTCAGACTGGCGAGAAAATAGTTCCGTAGAAATTCCATCTGATATTGAAGATTGGTTAGATCAGATAATAAAATCGTGGCAACAAAACAAAGGTACATATATATTTTATTTTCCACTTTATTTTTCTAACCTGTAAAATAGCTTATGCAAATATGTTGTTATTTTCTTTGTTTAGCTTCAGGTCAACTCTCAGCTTGCAGACCTGCGATTAAAAGCGTTCCAGCTATGAACATCAAGTCTTTTGTTTTCAGATATCTTGTATCTAATATACATCATTTAACAAGGTCATAAATGTCGCAATTTTTAAGACAGTTGGGTATGACAAAAAAAAAAAATACCGATTTGGTTTCTATTTCTTGCATGTTGAACGTTTAGGTAGAGGCTCCCTTACTAGCTTGCATGTAAACATATTTGAATAATGGAAGCAATAAAAAGAATGGATATTTGTGATCATGCGCTCCGACCGTTCACTACCAACACAATAAATACAAGGCTTAACCAGAAGTCAGGAAAGAAAGCCCAGAAAAGATGGAAGAAAGAGATCATTGTGTGGCAATGTCAATCCATTCCTTAGAAATAAGAAATACTATAAGTATTTCTTATTGGGAAGGAAAGCTGAAGGAGCAGGAAGATGAAACGGTGAATCATGTCATGCCTTTTATGAAATATGGTGGCATTAGAGGGAGGAAGAGATAGGAAGCCGACTGGCACCAAAATAAAATCGAAATATCAAATAACAAAACAAATACAGCCAGAGACAAACTGAACTGTTTAGGATATGAAGTTTTAGCGTTCACTGAACACTGCACTGCCTCATGGATTACGAGTTATTTTTACTATTCTAGAGAGGCACACGATCACTTTGGTATTAAGTGCTTTTTTTTTCTTACCAAGAACTGTGATATCGTCAGAAATTATACAATGCCTTAGCATCACCTACTACAGATGTAATAGCTCAGGTATTGCGGGTATGTAACCTATTCATAATACGATACAATATTATATAGTACAATGATAAAACAGAATGCCAGGCGGTGGCTAGAAAATTGTTATTAAATAAATGCAGACGCAGCGTCTTTTCCCTACTGGTCATAGGTATTGCAAGAAAGATAAGCATCTGCTTATAATATTAGGTGGGATTAGAAGTTTGAATTTGAAGTTAAGGAACTACAAGGAAAATATTCTTAAAAATTACATTTTTTTTTTTGGTGTTATTTCGAACTTCTGGAAGTTTCTAGTTGTTGATCATGTATAGTACTATATCATTCTTTTTAGAAATTGTCTGCATGATATAACCTGTTACTTATGAAACATTTTATGAAGTGAAACTTTTCATTAACGATGAGAGTAATTTCATTCCGGAGGAAATCCTTGGAATGTGTTTTGGTTTCCTCATAGGACGTTAATAGTTTAACAAGCATACATACATACATGAACGTATATAGATGTAGATACAGATATACATACACCCAAATAGACACAGACGCAGACACACACGTACACACACACACACACACCAACACACATACACAAACATCTACATGAAAACACTCACACATATGCACACATGTATGAAAAATACAGCATGAAATTTGGTATACGATAAGTATGCCTAATTATATACATGTTAAAATAATAATAATAATAATGCAGATACTATTAATAACAATGATAATAATAGAAATATTTATACATGTATATATATATACGTTTATATGTGTACACACACACACACACACACACACACACACACACACACACACACACACACACACACACACACACACACACACACACA
>NC_068986.1:2163905-2164394 GCF_001194135.2 Octopus bimaculoides | reverse complement strand
TATATGTATATATGTATATATATAAATACTTAAAGATATACATACATCATAATTATATATCTATATAGACATATATAAAAATATTATGTACATATATGTGAATATATGTATCTATGCATGTGTGTGTACACGTGTATGCATGTATTTATGCTTACATAGGTGACGTGTGTCATGTTACATAATGGAATCCATTCCAGTAGTTAAGTATCAAATCGATTGTGACATTATAATTATTTATTTGAAAATGGTACGGAGGAAATTGGATATGTTAAAAAGCCAATGGCTGACTTATTTCATGTTGCCAACAACTTCACCTATTCTATGTTCAAAAGTAGACATTTTTCCCCTAACCAGGCCCGTATCAAAAGTTCAAAATTGAAACGTTGCAGTTGCTTAAAGGCCTGCACTAAAAATACCCGCATTAGCGCGAAACATTTTAGTATGTATGTATGTATGTATGTATGTATGTTTATATATATATATATATAT
>NC_068986.1:2163341-2163895 GCF_001194135.2 Octopus bimaculoides | reverse complement strand
ATATATATATATATATATATATATATATATATATATATCAGATGTGTAATTGATATGTTTTGCATATAGGTGTATAATTAAATTTTTATATTTTATATATGTATGTATATATGTGTGTGTATGTGTGTGTTTCCATATATAACGTGTATACAAGTATCAATGTTTGTACTGATACAGACATAGAATACAGGAAAAAATAAGCACTTTTTTTTATTTTTACAAACTGTCTTACTCTTTTTTTCCAATTATATTTTATAATTGAAAAGCATAGAAAAACACAATTTAAAAATACGAGGTGGGAGATAAAGAGACACCCAGGGGGAAGGAAAATCTATATTATATCTAATTATATAGCACATTTATATAAACATATATAAATATATGTATGTATATTATATATACATATATATATATATGAATGTATGTATTCATGTATTCATATATATGTGTGTATATATGTATGAGTGTGCGCATTTATGTATGTACGTATGTTTATTTACATACGTATATATATATATGCATACATATACATGTATATATATATATATATATAT
>NC_068986.1:2158573-2162405 GCF_001194135.2 Octopus bimaculoides | reverse complement strand
TATATATATATATATATATATATATATATATATATGTACATACATATATATATAAATAAATTGCATACGTATATACAAACACGCACACACGTGTGCATACATGTTCGCACACCCATGCACACTCTTGTATATTTTTGTTGAAACGCTTTTTCTTTCAACCATGTTAATCTAATGGATGTAGGAACGCTATTGTTCCCAACTTGACGTAAAGAAGTAATATAAAAATATGGAAACTTTTTAATAAAAATGATTAAACTGGAGCGTAAACTGTACACACACACACACATACGCAAGTTTGCGCGCACACACATACACTCACACAACCATGTACTTATATGAAATTTATATTTAAATCTGTAATATATAAATTAATGCATACACATACAAACACACACACAAATACACACACATATATGCATGTATGTGTGTATATATGAGTTTGTGTGTGTGTGTGTGTGTGTGTGTAGTGTGTGAGCCTGTGC
Organism: Octopus bimaculoides; assembly: GCF_001194135.2. Lineage (NCBI taxonomy): Eukaryota > Metazoa > Mollusca > Cephalopoda > Octopoda > Octopodidae > Octopus > Octopus bimaculoides. The sequence continues at coordinate 2,161,923 of NC_068986.1, read as the reverse complement.
ATACTCTCTTACGTGTAGTCGTACACTGAAATAATTATATTACACATATATATACTCTTACACATCATCTTACACGTAATCATTCTATTACATATAAACATTCACATATATTCATTCATTCGTTCATTCATTCTTCTTCTTCTTCTTCTTCTTCTTCTTCTCTCATGCACACAATTACAAACATGCGCACACAATCACAAAATATAACAAACACATTTTTCTATTTAGACTGTGTTTATATAGCAATATTCAACTCCATTTCATAATACAGCTAAACCAAATTCCCGTACATTATTGCTGACAACCCACTAAATATTATGTCACCTCGCCTTCTTTATTTGTAAAGCCTTTACTTTTATTACCTCCTTCCTTTCCTGCCCCCTAATTTTAGAAAACTGCCATTCAGTAAATCGAATTTCTTTAGAAGTGGGCATGAAAAGAGGAAATAAATATTTTTAAATGCTTAGGTAAATAATGATAGATAAAAAATTTGCACATAAAAGTTATAAAATTATAAAATTAAATAAAATTTGGGTGGGATATTATTATTATAATTATTATTATTATTGACAATCGTTTACAATTTATATTTTCTAAGATTTCTGGCACAAGATAACAGAATGGTTAACTTATTTAATTGATTCTGACGTAGAAAGAAAGGCGTGGAAAGCTTTCCTTTTTTTTTTTAACTTGAACCAAATTCAAGGGGAACTATAGAGGAACCATTGTTGGATTGGAAGTTTACCGTCTGCCATAGAAGAGTTCTTCCAAATTAAAGCATTTTATGTGTCTGTTTGGAGGCGGCCCCCATTAACCAGATAGTTCCATTGAAGCCAAACGCTTCTTCTTCTTCTTCTTCTTCTTCTTCTTCTTCTTCTTCTTCTTCTTCTTCTTCTTCTTCTTCTTCTTCACTATTTTATGTATGATTGTACGTATGTGTGTACGAGTTTGTATGCGTGTATGTATTTACATTTTTGTATCTTTGCGTTCATGTTTGCCACTCCACTCTCAACGCTTGACAACCGGAGTTTTTGAACGTTCTCGTGGCCAAACGGTTCAGCAAAGAAAAGAAAAAAAAGAAGTCCGAGTGCACAAATAACAGGCTTCAAATAAGTGATTCGGATGATTTGTCCAGCTAAACTACACAGGGGACTGCTCTAACATGGCCGCACTCTAATGATTGAAGCAAATAAAACGATAAAAGATTAAATTACTGAGATTGTAAGGAATAGGTCTATTAATGAACAGACTTTTTAAAATCCACACACGTATTCACCTGACTTTACTAAAATGTCGGTAATGTCTCCCAACGTGAGAGAATATTTTTGTGTCCCATTTGCTTAGTGCTGCAAATAACACTGATGTTAAGTTTCGTCTGTATAACTCCATCGCTCTGCCTACAAAATTTATGCCAGCAAGAAATGATAGAGACCTAAATGTATTTCATCAAAAGTATTTCGGCGAGATCCTGAGGGTCAGTTGACGAGACCGTGTCACAAATGGGGGTATTCTGAGAAGGGTGGGGTCACGACCACTGCATGGGGTCAGGACAACCAGTAAGACGGTGGGCTAGCGGCATTTCTATCGGCTCTTTAAGCTCTGAGTTCAAATTTCACCAAGGTCGGTTTAGTCTTTCTTTCGATGTCGATAAAATAAGTACCCAGTTGAGCACTGGATCGGTGTAATCGGCAAATCTCTTGCACCAAAATTTGAAACAATTGTACAAACTAAGTGCAATATGTTTGTGAACTGTCTTCCACATTTTGCTTAAAATCATAATTTTATTTATTTATTTTTACTTTTCGTTGAACAGAGCAACAACTGAAGGAATTTAACTAGTTATGTTTTCAATTTTTAATTGTTTTTACTGATGTCAGCATTGTTTTGAAAACTTTACAACGTTTTTTCTTTGTTATTTCAGGTGCTACTGGCGACTCTTTCGACGACCTTCGCTAAGTATAACCGTGTAAGTTTTTGACTTACGTTCACAACCAAAATTTGTATGGCATATTGTCACACAACGCAAACGCACTAAATATATAAAATAGAAATGAAGATATATATGGTTTAGAAGTAAGAAATAAACAAAAGATCTTGAGCGAGAGATTTTAGAATGTTGCAGAGGAAATAGATGCAAAGATTTAATTCGACAGCAGGTCTCTGGATTTAGAATTAAATTTTGTATTTCCATTTGCTAATCTCTCTCTGAAAATTTTCAAAACCATTCGATTCGGAAATGCGCGTTGAATCGTGTATCCAACAGGATCAAAATAATTCGTGGAACGAGAACCGATATTTTTTAAACATTACATTTGTTTGAGAAAGACTAGAAAAATTCAATGGCAGACGAAAAGACAGTTTCTTGAAATAGTCTGTCAAAAAAAAAACACAGGTGAAAGAAATCAACGAAAAATACTAAAGAAAACAACGAAACGAGGTATTTTTAAAAAGAAAAGGAAAGAAAAATATATGTACATATATATTCGAAATCTGAAACGTTAACGGCAAAAGTGAAACGTCATGACAAAATCCGATATTTTCGACAGGTAACTATGACGTCAACAGCAAGCCGAACGTGATTGTTAATATGTGAGTAATGTTTAATGAAAGTGTTTAGAAAAGAATATATATATATATATATATATATATATGGGAACCATACGGAATATAATCCTACTGGTTGGGATCTCATTGTTTCATATATATATATATATATATATATATATATATATTTGCATATGATACCTGTGTGTTGCAAGGGACAATTTTTGTAAACATTGTCGGCAAGAGGTAACGTATGTTAACTATAAAAATTGATGATATCATCATGAACAGTAAACAAAGTATTCATATTTAATACACTTTTTTAAACAAATACTTTGTGACATTAAGTCACTAACAAAGAGACTATATGATATATATAAAACTAATAACTAATAAGTTCAGATGTCAAGAAAATATTAAAAAAAGTAAAACAACAAAAACTAAATCATAAATAAGAGAACTTGGTGTCATTAGCAAGCTGGATGTCTGTAGAGCACACATCTTATGAAATATAAAAAAGAAAGAAGAAAGAAAAAATAGAGACAAATGAAAAACTACCGATATATGTTGAACATTACAATTGCAACATGGCAGAAATGTAATTACTAACAATAACAGCAACGGCAATTAGTAATATTAGTTGAAATAATATTAATAACAAAGTGTGAATTGTTCCTTTTTTGTTTTTTGGATTACTGCTGGCGGTAATTCATGGAATTTAAAAAATATCATTTTGGAATATCTTAATGAATTTTTAATTTCCACCCCATCCCCATCACCATCAACCATTGTGTGTAAGTATATAT
>NC_068986.1:2157306-2158546 GCF_001194135.2 Octopus bimaculoides | reverse complement strand
ATATATATATATATATATAAATAGATCGTTTTTGTCAATGACGTTTTCTTTTTTAATTGCACCGCATATGGAGATTTACTTTGAGTATAGGAATTGATGCTAGTTCGCAGCTGTAGCCAACAGTTATACTGCTGATACTGAGAAAAAGTATTAATTAGACAATATGATTACAGTCTTAATTTTTTTTTATATAGTTAATTAATACACTATAAATATTGATTAGAGTGTTTAGCAAAAATCTGATAAACGAAACAGCTTCATAAGGTAACGTAAGTGGGCATGGATTCCTCATAATTGCATACTGACAAATGGAAAGTCAAAATAATGATTGATCTGAGTGAGAAAAAACATGAGTTGTGTTGATCTTAATGCATTTCTCCGGAGCATTTATGACACACTTCGGTCAGGTATAGAAAAAGAGTCAGAGATCGTTCGGTAAGTCTAGCTTGATCGATATAGCTTGAACTTTTCGTGATCAGAATTTTGGAATCAACCTGTAGCTAAGCCGGGTATGGGTAAGATTTCTCGAGAAGCATCTTGCATGAGACATAGCTCAGCATAAAGCGGGCCGCATGAGACACAGCTCATCAGGCATTACTCAAAAAATTCAAGATACTTTTCCCTTGGCATGTCGTTCAGAAAGTCTCGCAAGCTGAAGTTTTTCCCGTGACTGGACTAACCCTTATTTATATATTTTATTACGAATAGTAATTTTCAACAGATTCAAAGTATATCACAGGGAGAGAATTAAAAAAGAAGAAATTTCAGCTGTCAATGGTGAACAACCCACTTGCAGACTTTATTTACCGGTAACTTAGTATTTGCGAAGGATTTCTCTCTAATTCCATAACTAAATTGGTTAATAATTATTCTAACATTTAAGGGAAAAATTCGAACACCGAAAATATTTAAATCGATCTGCAATTTATTCTAGATTCTCACTTTTCCAGTCAACTCTCCCTTCCTCGTTTTCTCTCTTTTCTAATCATTCTGTTCTAACTCCTACAATACTCTTTAAGTAAGAGTTAATAGCGTTTTAAGTACTGTATCAGTGGTACATGATTAGAATTAAATTTCAGTGAAGTGGTCAAAAGTGCAGTGACGCTTGACCAGCACAGACGCTCAGATGGGAGGAGCAGGTTCGCGACTTCTTTTCCCTAACTCATTTTTCACACCAATATATAAATGACTTAATTTGTAGAAACTGCTAACTTCATATATATATATATATATATATATA
>NC_068986.1:2154498-2156577 GCF_001194135.2 Octopus bimaculoides | reverse complement strand
ATATATAAGCATACAAAGACAATTTTCATTATTGCTTATTTAATAATAAACTGCATAGAAAAAATGACTGGTCATTTTTAAATGGTTTGTTTCCTGATTTTCATCTTATAGATTCCTGAAAGATATCTCATGATAATAATAATAGTAATAATAATGATGAAGATGATGATGATAATAATGAAGATGATAATTTTTTATTTAGGTACAGGGCTAGCGATTTTTAGGGAAAATGAGGGTTAGCTGATACCAGAGATCGCATTTTTTTTTTATAGGGACCATGCTTTAGCGACCCCGGAGGGATGAAGGACAAAAGGATCTCGGCAGGATTTGAATTCGGAACATAAAGAGTCGGAACATTTATCGCAATAAAATCTGGTCAACTCTCTAACAATTCTGCCAATCAATCGCCGATATTGCTACTACTACTACTACTACCTCTACTGCTGCTGCTGTTGCTGCTACTACTTTTACTACTAATAATAATAGAAGAAGAAGAAGAAGAAGAAGAAGAATGATAATCTTTTCTACTCTAGGCCCGAAATTTTTTTGGGGGGGTGGGGCAGTCGATTAGATCGACCCCAGTACGCAACTGGTACTTTATTTATCGACTCCGAAAGGATGAAAGCAAAGTCGACCTCGGTGGAATTTGAATAATAATAATAATAATAATAATAATGATAATGATAATGATAATAAGCTTTCGTTTTCACAATCAATGAAATAAGCGAAGACACTAGAGGAATCTACAGTTAACTGTATCAGCCGCCTTGGATGATATTTGCCACGCCCACTCACGTGATGCTACGACTGACGGGCTGTACCGTTTCCTTTTAACCTCTGGTTAAACTAGCAACTGTAACCAACAACTGAGCGTCTACTTTGTCCCTCGACCTGCTAGATATAGCAGCCACATTATTCTCAGATCACACACTACTATTTTAAATAAAGAAGGGTGCCTTACATACCGTAGTCTCTGGTTACAGTTTTTGAATACATTTGGGCTATTACGGCGATTACGAGCTAACGGAGTAAACCACTGCTACGTGCTTGATCGGATACTAAAAACAGCAGCTATATTTTCTCCTAAGTCACACTCTTACTGTCTTAATCCTTTCTACTGAAGGCACAAGTCCTGAAATTTTGGGGGAGGAGATTAGTCAATTACATTGACCCCAGTGTGTAACTGGTACTTAATTAATAAACCCAGAAAGGATGAATGGCAAAGTCGACCTCGGTAGAATTTGAACTCAGAGCGTTGCAACAGACGAAATACCGCTAAGCATTTCACTCGGTGTCCTAACGATTCTGCCAGCTCACCGCCTTAATCTTACTAATCTTGACGCAGAGCGCACCGGATAATCTAGTTCTTCATAGATATTATTACAAACTGAAGAGAAAACATTGAGATGGTCGCAGACGGGACATCTTTTAGCACAAGTTTACACTACTACTACTACTACTACTACTACTACTACTACTACTACTACTACTACTACTACTAGAAGTAGTAGTAGTAGTGTTAAATCAGAAAGAGAAACCAGCATTCGTAAAGCCAAATTCATTTCCTTGCCAAACGTTTAAATTCATATGGAATTCCTAGCTCTTAGGTCACTCGATAGCTTCACGCAATGGTTCTCGTATTTGTATGTTACTTACACGTCCTGTAGATGTAGAAACAATTTGTTGCGGGTTTTATGGCACCAGGAGATAATAAGAAGGGAAACATGTGTATGTCAAATACTATGATTTTGCTATTGTTTTGAATTGTTTCAACGTGGAACTAATTTCGTTTCACTCATCAAACTTTTTACTTCCACTCCACATTTTTTAAAACTCTATTAACTGTACTTACCCGCAATATCTCCGTGTTTCCTTCCTTGTGGTTGAGGGGTCGGGGGGAAGAAGGAGTGTTATAGCATACTTTGAGAATCATTGGTTTACAATTTTCTTTTAAATTCTGGCCGTGCTGGAGTAATATATACATAATAAACACACACACTCATACATACATACATACATATATATATATATGTATATACATAAATATATATATATATATATATATATATATATAATATA
>NC_068986.1:2146521-2151319 GCF_001194135.2 Octopus bimaculoides | reverse complement strand
ATATATATATATATATATATATATATATATATATATATATATATATATAGTTGGAATTTACAAAAAACAAAACAAAAGACGAAGACAGGTGTGTAAACAACAAATATATATATACATATGCACACGCATATATAGATATCTGTACATTGTCTTACATTGTTTTACAATGGTCGTATATTGAATATATATATATATATGTATGTATGTATGTATATATACCTACATACGCATCACATAGATATACATACATATACATAGATATACATATATATACATATATGTATATATATATATATATATGTACGTATATATATATATATATATATATATATGCACACATATATATACACGCATGTAGATATATATCTGCATAAACACACACACACACATACATGTACATATACATATACATATTCATTGGCATAGATTTACATAAACACACACACTCACAAGTGTAAATACATCTATGTATGCAGTACTATGTGTATATAACGGAGCTATGAATTACAATGAAATAAATGTAAAATTAAAATTGATTTATTTGTGTTGTCTTTTTTTCTCTCTCTTTTCATTCTTATTCAGTTTTCAGCCATTTATAAATGTTTTGGGGAAACATAACTTCCAGTATTACTCCTGGATTTAGGATTTTTTTTATCGATGGTCTATTTCTGTATAAGTCTAAAACTACAGTAGATATGGTTGGACATTCATCACGCTCGGGACAGATATTGAGCCAGAAACATGTACCCACTGTCCTCTTGTCCTCTTGTCTCCAGACAAGAAGCCTGTCCTTTTCTTTAATGGTGTCTCTACTTTGGAGAAATTATGGTTCTTGAGATTATCTCCCATTGTTAAGTGGTTCTGGTCTTAAGTGCTGTTTGGTAATTATGATACATCCTCTCGAAGTGGAGATAATTTGAGTTAGATCTCTTGACTAATTTTTGTTTAAATTATCAAGTGGTGCCGATGGATATGTTGATTCCACTCTTTCTCTCTCTTCCTCTCTCCCTCTCTCTCTTTCACTCCCTCCCGCCCTCCCCACTCTCTCTCTCGCCTGATATCAACAATAAAGACTTCCAAACTCTCGCACATCTACTCCTTCAAAAAGATCTACTTTCTCTCCAGGTGGCCAAACCCTATCTTTTTCTGCATCCGGGATATATATCTCACCTCAAAACCCTCTGAAATCATTGTCTAAAGTCATTTAACATTCATAACTTTTCTTGACTCCGGTACAGAAATCGTATCTTTCGTAATCCTCATCTTAAATTAACTAGATTCATCTCTGACCAAGATGTTGATACTCTAAACAACATCAATCAATTTCGAACAAGTTATTACCGTCTCCGCATCTACCGGATCATCTGACCACTACCATGCTGCAAATGCTCATCACAAATCTATGCTCGGAGCAAGTTTTCCTTGTCCTATTATACTTAGCTGACTGATTAGGGTTCTGCTTGCTTGATGCTAAGTGCATCTAACAATCTATGAATTTTATCCACAACAAATTAGATGTAGCTGTTGGGTAACTGATACCATTCTCATAGGAATATCTCTGTATATTTCTCATGCGAACGTCACAACTACACACTCTAAATGTGCTGACTATGCCACATGACTTCAGCCTAAGAAGACCGCCTAAAATGCAGGGAGGAAATCGTCTACACCTATAAGCGGAACAGTTTTTATCCAGCAATTTATGCAAGACCAGCAACAGAACCAAGAAGGCCACGTCCAACAATCTCACAGCCCTCAAACACTGCTAGCCTCCAAAACTGCAGCTGATGATTTTGGTCTGTTATCCTAGGATCTTTATCCACCTGCAGAAAAAGCCTCCAAAATCGTTACCCTTTTTGCACCAATGCCCATACAACGCCTACAAGATGTAGGTCTGGCTAAACATTACAATCTCCTTTGTCAGTACTTCATATCAGATTTATTGTGTATGGTAAGGTTAAAAGTTCCAACCTCATTTTGGGGATTACTATTCTCTAGATGATGTATTATGTATGGTTGAATTAAAAGTTCCAACTCGCAAAGGTCACTACTACATATTAAATTATTGGTGTATGATGTGTTTATTGATTTATTCCATTTATTCGTATGAAACTAAATTCCTGCAGGCAAAAGTAACAGTTACTAAAAAATAGAGAAATTTCGATTCGGAATATAACTAACTCTCTCCTTCTGTCTGTCTGTCTGTCTGTCTGTCTGTCTGTCTGTCTGTCTGTCTGTCTGTCTCTTTCTCTCTCTCTCTCTCTCTCTCTCTCTCTCTCTCTTTCTCTGTCTGTCTGTCTCTCCCCCGTCTCTCTTTGTCTCGGTCTGTCTTTCTCTCTCTCCATGTCTCTGTCAGTCTGTATGTCTTTCTGTCTGTCTTTCTATCTGTCTTTCTGTCTGTCTGTCTGTCTTTCTGTCTGTCTGTCTGTCTCTCGCTCTTTGAACACAAAATAATCTAAAGCAAAAGACAAAATCAATCCCTAAAAATTATTTACCAGCGCCAAATTATCAACTATAACTGCAGTAGTCAAAAAATGTAGCCACTCAAACTGCAGAGCCTGCATCAATCATACAGAAGAAATTTCTTCTAAATGTTAAATAAGGACATACTTTTACTGTAAACTTCACTTTACTTGTTCCTCAAAAGATTAAACTGACACTATGAATTATAATGTCTGTAAAGAAGACTACATGGGACAAATGAAACTGCTCTTGAGAACCAGAATCCAACATAACATGAGATCATAATGCTAAACAGATTCCTTTATGTGAACATTTAGTATCTTATGTGCAGCAAAATACATAGCCTTCCCACTTTATCCTACAGATGAAATACGGACAAATAATGATGTTTACTAAAAACTATAAATCACTACGAATGACAAGTTATTAGAATATATCGAACAGATATGCAGTCGGTCTGTACCTAGAATTTAAACCCGGTGCTCTACACTTCTGTTCGTCTGGGAAAAAATCTAGAATATACTTCTATGACTTTTCCAAATTTATTTATCTTTTCAACTATAATTTTTGATTTTCATGGACTCGTAGCCACTTTTCAGCTGTGTGTGTGTGTGTGTGTGTGTGTGTGTGTGTGCGCGCGTGTGTGTGCGTGAGTGTTATGACCGAAAGAGTAGGATCGCGAATACAAGCAACCGAAATGGAGTCCTCCGAAGGACCTCAACAGTAACGTCACTCGACGGGTTGCTTCCCCGAAGATCAGGTATCCCTCTAGAAGGAGCTGTTACTTCTTTGCAATGGGCGGTCGTGGCACCGGTACTGCGGATATGTGATTAGAATGTCACACGAAAGAGAATCGCAGGACGGAATTGTCCAAGCCGAGTCAAGCTGCAGGAGACATAAATGTAGACTAAGAACGAGATGGATAATATCTGAAGTCTTAGTTGGTGACGCTTGCGAGTTCACCCAGCAAATGTGATGACAGCTGCTTCTGATAAGAATCAATGGAGGAGGCATCTAAGGATTCTACACCCATTACTGTCCCAGGGGCAGTTGGTAGAGAAGATGGATGGGTGGAGATACATACATACATACATACATACATACAAAAAAAACATGCTCAACTTTTCAAAATATGGCATTATTTTTGTTGTCTGCACTTCTAACAATGGAGCTTTGTATTTTTGTAAGAAACTAGTTTCCTTCGTTACAAGAAGACTTCCAATAACGAAAAATAGAAGAAAACATGCGTACGTAGATAAACACGACCTTTCATTCGTGCGTACATACATATATATATACATACATACAATGAAATCCGTCAGGCGGATAACCCCAAAGAGAAATAAATAAGAATCCACAGTATTGTAGAAGCCGTGGGCACTCATAATAAAAGGAAGTACTGGTGGAATGACCCATTGAAAACCTCAATAAGATGTTAACACAACAGACCTGATATAATGATTTGGGATAGAGAAGAGAAACTGTGTTCAGTTGTGGAAATTAGGTGCCCAGCGGATGTTAACATAAAGCTGAGGATCAGTAAAAAAGAGAATACTTACGCTGAACTATTGAGAAATCTGCAGTTACTCTATCCAGATTACAAGTTCAAGTTTATACCTGTAATTATTGAGGCCCTGAGATATGTAACGTACTGCCTAAATACCAATCTTGAGAAATTAGGCTTCTCAAAACCAGAAAAGGAGATTCGAAGATTACTGATTATTCCATCACTGGAACTGTAGAAATCTGTAAAACCTTCCAGAAGTTTATCATTTAAGTATATATGAGCAGGTCTAGATATGGAACGATATGCATGAGAATACATACATAAAGCAAAACATACAAAGCTGCACGTATACATACATACATACATACATACATACATACATACATACATACACACATACATACATACATACATACAAACATGCATACAAAAATACCGTTGTTGATGTTGAAATTTCAATGATGGAGCCGTGGATCTAGGTTAGAAACCGGTTCCTTCTCTATTGGCAAGAAATCTTGAAACAAAACTGAATAATGATATGCATACATGTGTGTGTGTGTGTGTGTGTGTGCGTGTGTGTGTGTATACACACACATATTCTATATTCTTTTACTTGCTTCACTCATTTGACTGCAGCCATGGTAGAGCACCGCCTTAAAGGGTTTTAATCGAAGAAATCGACCCCAGGACTTTGTAAGCCTAGTACTTATTCTATCGGTCACTTTTGCCGAACTGCTAGGTTATGGGGACGTAAACACACAAGATTGGTTGTCAAGCGATGGCAGGGGTAGAAACACACACACACACACACACACACACACACACACA
>NC_068986.1:2142157-2146233 GCF_001194135.2 Octopus bimaculoides | reverse complement strand
ATATATATATATATATATATATATATATATATATATATATACAAAGAAAGAGAGAGGGGTGTGAGAGAGAAATATATACATACACACGTATATATTCACACCAGTGCGTTGTATATGATATTGCATTATTATGGCATGTTTTTTTTGTAGTGTTGTGTTTCTGCGTATGATATAGTTGTCTTTTGTATATTTGTATGTGCACATGTATACGTGTACCCGTCTGTGTGTCAGAGGTAATGTTTGAGCAGTCAATATACAGTCGCTTTAAATGTGTTTGATAAATGTATTGACCTGAACAAAAGGTTTCGACACTTGTTTGTCACAGTTCGTTATTCAGTAATGAAACTTTCCACTTGGTAGTTACGGTTAAATGTCATCACTACGGGTGGGTGTTTGTTATAAACTGAAGGTAGAACAGATTGATTTATTTATTTGAAGAAGGGTGGACAAGAAAGAATGAAGCATATTAGGTTTTCAGTGTTGTCGCTGCTTTGTTTTATACAAGATGTTCTCAGTCTCACTCAGAGACTTCAAGACAGCAAGTTGGACGTTTCACTGTGGGTGTTATTTATGAGTAACAATGACATTCTTTAGGGACAGGAGATCAAATAACGTGAATTAAGATTTCGTTAAAATTTTGCTGTAAGATTTGCGTTTGTGAAGGGCTTTAAGATTTAAATATTCTTTACGTTTTCAGTTTAAATTCCGCTGAGGTTGACTTTAACTTTCATCCTTTTGGGGTCGATAAAATGAGTACCAGTTGAACACTGGGGTCGATGCAATCGACTCATCTCCTCCCCCGAAATTGCTGGCCTTGTGCCATAATTTGAAATCTTCATCATCGTGATCATTACCAACCTTATCATTATTAAGACAGATTCATTGGCTCGCCGGATAAAATTATTTTGTGGCATTTCGCCCGTCATTACGTTCTGAGTGCAAATCAACACCGGTTATCAAAATTCACTCACGAGGGATTTGTCGGTCCGGAGCTATGGTAGAAAACACTTGCTCAAGGTGCCGTGCAGTGGGACTGAACCCGAAACCACATGGTTGCAAAGCGAGAATCTTAACGACACACCTATGTCTACACCTGCATATATGTTTGGAATATTGATAAATTTCTTTGAGGTTTTAGTGATTGAACTCGGTGTTTCATGATAATTAAGTGTGCAGCTCGTTTGTGTATGTGAGAAGTGTCCTGTGTAATGCGAACGTTAAGTTACCTCAAATGTTTCACATAAGACGTTTTAAAGTAGTACACAAAACATTTATTGTATATGAAAACTTGTGAACGATTGCGTCGTTGGTTCGGAATTTCCAACGGGGCCAATCATCGGTTCACTACATTTCTTCTGGTGAAGTGTGACAAGAGATTTTCTATAATCCGATAAGGAACAAAAATATCAAGGATCTCTCTACATACACTATCGTTTCTTTTTTTTTCTTCTTCGGCTGTCATCTTGTTTATATCCTTCACCTATATAAATCAGAGGATGATATACAGACACACATGCACATGCGCGCACACACATACATACGCGCACACACACAGGCACTCACGCACTCACAGTCTTACACACACACACACACACACACACACACGCACACACACAATAAGTGGATTCTCCGCCGGTTTCGACCGTGTGTATTCTAGTTGTTCAGTCAACTGTCATTAAATTATAATGCAAATGGCTGAGTATTCCATAGGCTCATTTAGAAACCTGAGCCACTTCGTATCTTTGATTAATTCTCGAGCAGAATCAGTGATACTTTATTTGACAAAGTTGACCCTTTGGATTTTAGGGTCAGTCAGTTCGATAGGTTTCCACTCAGTCTTTATCTGCCAAATTCTATTCATAAAGTGTCGGTAAACCCGTGGCTTTTTCTGAACTCACATTCTCAAAATGCTGTGTTGTGGGGCCACACACTGGGTCACGCGGTTGCGAAGCGAAGACGGCAAGCTTTGTCACATCCTGTGTGACGCCGAATCTCCTTGAGAACTACATTAAAGGTACGCGTGTCTGTGGAGTGTTCAGCCACTTGCACGTTAATTTCACGGGCAGGCTGTTCCGTTGATCGAAATTAACTGGAACCCGCGTCGTGGTGACCGACGGAGTGCCGAGACAAGACAAGACATTACCACTACCAGAACCAGCGACAATTAAGAATGACGAATACGTGTGGGCCGTTATCTGCATGACGAACGTGTGTAGATTGGCGATTCCGAGCGAACGCAATATTTAGTATGAAGGACGGGGAAGCGAGAGGGTCGGGGAATGAGACGTAGTGGAAGGAACAGGCTGAGAAGAGATGAATGGGACACAGATTAATGTAAGCTACTTCGGAGAAACAGAAACCGTTGTAATAGTAGTACAATGGGTAAACGGGTACGACGTCTGTGGTTTAGTTGTTGCTATTATTGTTTACTGAAGGTCAATTCAGGTCTAGCAGAACGCTGCTCAATGGCATTCAAAACATTACCACCCCGTCTCTTCTTCCTACTTTCAGGAAAATCAGAATGACATTTACCCAATGTGTACTATTTTAAGGGGTGAAAGCGTGTGGCCTAGTGGTTAGAACGTTGCGCTCACGATCGCAAGATCGAGGTTTCAATTCCAGGACCGAGTAGAGCGCTTTATTCTTGAGAAAAACACTTCATTTCACGTTGCTACAGTCTATTTTACTGCGACGAAAATGGCATCCCGTTCAGTGGGAATGTTGTGACCTCGGTCACTTATGCGCCATAGAAACCGGGCAGCCAACTCTATGAGCTCCAGAACTCGAGGCAATAAGGGATATGATTTGAAGGAATTTTGGCTGCTATTGCTGGTAGATCGAGCGTCCGTGCAGAAGTTTCCATGTTAGCCTTGTCTGTGGATATGTAAAATCAGTTGATGAATATGAATACTAGTCGTTAACACGTTGCTTTGAGTTGAAGGGACAATTCTAGCCAAGAGGACGGGAGAATTTAAGAGGTCGAGATGAAAAAGAAGTAGCCCTCAACAAAGAGTTAGTTCTGTTGATTACAAAGTTGGAATATTCGTTGCCGATAGCCGACTAATTTTCGAAAAGAGAACTGATGTATTTGTATGCATGTATGTTTCTATGCACGCATGCGCTCAAATACATTTCCGTGTGTGAATTTCAGTGCTATAGAATGCATATATGTGCATATACATGTTTCTATACTTATACGTTTGTAAGGATACATATTGCAGTCTAAACTTCTGAAATATTTTACATATGGATGTTTTAATTTATTTACCACTTAGTGTGTTAAGATACAAATGTATGATTTAGCCGAAGATTTGGCTGTTGTTTCTACAAGATACATCGACCTCATTGGCGCTACTCAATTGTATGTTTCTGCTATTATTTAGGCTCAGCTCAGCTTTGAACTAACAAACCCATGTTCAAATCTTCTCAGTCTCGACTAAGTTGTATTTTTGTGCGGGTGTGAATGCTTTTGCGAGTTCACACATACACTGTATGTATGTATGTATGTATGTATCTGTGTGACTGTGCTCGCGTGCGTTTGCTTTGCGTGCGGACATGCCCAAGGGCGCTCACATTTATAATTTCTCTTTCAGTTCGGATTCTCCTTAATAAAGGTATTTGTAAACATAAGTTTAGTTTAATGGATTGTATCAAGTGGAAATGAAACTGTTTTCCGGTATGCGAGTGCATCCATTCAACTCTTGTCGATTATTTCAGGAAGTGTGTCCAACACACGCTCGGTCATTACTT
Organism: Octopus bimaculoides; assembly: GCF_001194135.2. NCBI lineage: Eukaryota > Metazoa > Mollusca > Cephalopoda > Octopoda > Octopodidae > Octopus > Octopus bimaculoides. The sequence continues at coordinate 2,142,483 of NC_068986.1, read as the reverse complement.
CACACAATCTCATTAACCTTGCACGATCAGAGAGTCATCCTTCCTTGAAGCTGGCGAGTGATGTCCTATCCTCTTGAGAATTCAACAATTGTCACGAGGATAAAGCTTAAGCACCAGATAAGTTGGTGCTGTATTTGAATGGAAACACGGGAGCAGCCTCAACACACTTGAAGAAGCAGGTGGGGAGCTCGCATTAATGACCTTAGCCCATTCACCTACTTTCCATTTGTCATGATCAACACTGTCACTAGGATCGTGATCATCATCATCATCATCATCACCATCTACCACCACCACCTCCTCCTCCTCCCCCCTCCTCCTCCTCC
>NC_068986.1:2138172-2141702 GCF_001194135.2 Octopus bimaculoides | reverse complement strand
CCTCCTCCTCCTCCTCATCATCATCATCATCGTGGTGACCGTCGTCGTCATCATCATCATCATCACCATCACTCTCATCTACAGCATCATCATCGTCATTATGAAGACCGTGATGAACATCATCATCACCATGATCGTGACCAACAGCAGGATCGTGTAAAATCATTGATAATCGTCATCGTTAGCATCATTTCTTAGCATCAGGATCATCATTAGTTTGGTCATATCTTTATGATCCTCGTCACCATCGTAATTTCTCAACCTCCTCGTCCCCGTCGCCATAGTCATCATCATCATCGTCATCATCATCATCATCGTCTTCGTCGTCGCTCTCGTTGTCACTGCCATCGTTATTTTCGTCGTCCTTATCCTCATCATTAACTTCACCATCATTCCTCTTCTCCTCCCACGCTCTATCATCACCTTTATCCTCTCCGTTGTGGTCGCCCCGAACCCCATTTAATCCTTTGTTTTCCTGTCTCAAGTGTTCTTTCAGTAATTAACATCTCGTCTTGTTGCTTGACCGTCGGTCAGCCTTGGTTGTGTATACCTATGATCAAACACATTTCAACCGCGTTATTTCAGGAAGCATCTGGAGAAGCATTGTTTAACGCCCTTTGATTTCCTAAAAGCGGTGGGCGGGAATCGGGAGGAATTAGACATTTATTTATTTTGCAAGTCAAGCAACCACGTGAGGGTTACCTTTTCAGCTGGGAGCAGTTGTTGTTTTTATTGTTTTTGCCGCTAGTCTGGTTATCTGATCTCTCAAACAAGATGCGCCACCCAAACCGCGGTTCTGAGTGAGACTCGATTTGCTGGGAGAGTTTTGATAAGAAATCAGGGTTGGGTTATATCTTCTTGTAGAGCAGTCGCAGCGCTGATAATGATGCGAGTTTGGAGTTGACTTTCTCGGCAAGAAATATATGTTAGCAGTAGAGGCAGCATTAATACCTGGAGGTAATATTTATTCCCACTCAAACGTGGAGGTTGTGTGTTAGAACAAACTGTACTGTAGTTGTTACTATGAGAGAAACTCATATTGGCTTTTTGGTGCAAAATTCACTTTTGTTTGGATTGCAAGGGGAGAGATAAAGCCCGGCTACCCCTACCCCACTAGGGATTTAAGTGGGGATAAATATTGGTTGTTAAGCTCACGAATATATCCAAAAGACTGATCGATAGGTTCATGACACTGCAACTTCCTCTGGCAGGCAAACGATACACATTCGTCATCAGTGCCACATAACTACAATAAGAAACCAGGAAGAAGTCAAATAAAAGTTCTGTGAAAAACTGGACTTCTTATTGGGTCTGTGCGAAACCAGAGTTGTTTATGTCGGGGCCGGGTCTGACAATAAAACTTGCTTTAGCAGCAGTTTCACTTTGGGATTTTGCTTTGGTTAAAAAAGTCTGTTGTAATGTGAGATTCCTCTTCAACTCGTCTACCTTTCGTTGCTTCTGCTCAGCAGTGAGGTATTTGTACTTGTCCTGATGGTTTGTCTCATAGGAGCATCCGGTGGTGCAGATGTATCTCGTCGGGTGATAAGTAAATGTAACTCGTTAAAATAACAGTTCCGCCATGTAACTTCTCGTTGGAAAGAAAAGCAGCCAGGCAGAGGAAATATCTTCATTTATATAAAAGATCAAAAATAAAATCACAGATGGCAAAAAGAAAAACGAGCATGCAATACAGCAAGAAAATTATTAAAAATAACCGTTAACAAATATGGATGTATAAACGCCCTCGGGCAAGCTGTATGGCGCGAGTACACTCGCTCATACAAGCATACGCAAAAAATATGAGCATACGCACACGTGAGGTTTGATGCACTCATGATCACAAAGCGAGTTAGATATCTACTCGGTGTTTGTAAGAATGGGAAGGTTAAAAGTAAACTTAGTCAGCTATACCTTAAAGTAAATTAGATTATGTTATCGGTTACTCAAAATTCATTCCGATGGAGCATGAAGTAGGTGTTTCTTTATTTCATCACATTTGTGTTATCTATACTCCAGATTGATGAGCGATAACTAAGTGAATTTACAAAGTCTATTCGTTCATCGATCTGGATTGTAGGTCACAGAAACATGAGTTACAGATGAAATAAATACCAGCTTCGTGGTTCATGATTCGTTTCTCTTTATGTGTAAACACACACACACACACACATGTAAATGAATATAATTATTGTTTTTATTGTCGTTCTTGCTTATCTCGAAGTCAGCTTTGATCAAGAGGGTCATTGATCAAAGACACTTCACCCTTTCTTTTTCAGGTAACATATATCTCGGACCACATTAACCGATGTGTCCTTCCTTTTTTAAGACTATTACTTCGAGGGGTATTCTGCTGGTATTTCTAGTAGGTCCAGCGAGTAGGTCCATGGAGACGTCATACATTTTTGTCGTTGTATTGTTTTTGTTGGTGACGTCTTAGTTGTATTAAAGCATATCTTACTGGAACTTCTTTTGCTGTAATTGCCGTTTTGGTGGTGTTAGTAGTAGTAGTAGTAGTAGTAGTAGTAGTAGTAGTAGTAGTAGTAGTAGTCGTTGTTGCTGATGTTGACGCTGTTCCTCTCGTTCGTCGTTCTTTTGCTTCTTATCGTTGCTATTATTGTTTCAAAGGGATTTATAAGCTAAATCCCAAGTGCGCACATAAATACGCACACGTGGCACGTGCGTACACACGCACACACACACATGCACACACACATTTACAAATGTTTTCAAGGGTCTGGTTAATTGAAATTACAAAACAAAAAACGAGAAAAGAATAAAAGAAGGATATTCATCCCTAAAGTACTTTTTGACTTCCGTAGAGGCATCGCGTCACAACTGGTTTCCTCTCAATTTCTTGATTCTACTTTAAAACTTCAACCCTGTTTTCTCCTGATAAATCCGGCTTATTCACCCCTCCTCTTCTTCTCTTCCTTCTCCCTTTCCAAATACCAACATTATCACAGAAGAGGCTCTATACAATCGTACGACTCGCAAGATATAGTAGATTATGTGGTCCTTAATGCATAAAATTACGGTATGGATACGGCGAGCGCGACGACCTTGACCATAGCAGCAGCAACAATAAGAACAACAACCACAAAAACGATAATAATGCATTAGGTGCCAGCAAGTGAGCATCATATTAACCATTCTGCCTTTTGGAAATATCAACTTTGAAATTTCGAAATTTGAACTTAAACAATATTTTCTGTCTGTCTGTCTGTCTGTCTGTCCCTGTCTCTCTTCCTCTCTCCTTAAGTATATATATATATATATATATAAAAGATAATAAGAGTGAAAAAACTACAGAAGGCTTGTGTTACATGGTTAAAGTATATATTTAAATTATGTCAGAAAAATGTTATAAAATCTTTTTGGTATATAAACATTGTATTTTGAGAAATAACCGGTTTCGTGTTGTCTTTTCAAATTTCTCTACTTCATTGTAACGTGTTCGCTCCAGTCTGAGAAAGAAGAGTTCTAGATAGGGGGAGGTAATGAGGGATTTCTTCCGGTATAGGGGAGATAAT
>NC_068986.1:2135612-2137612 GCF_001194135.2 Octopus bimaculoides | reverse complement strand
AGAGAGAGAGAGAGAGAGAGAGAGAGAGAGAGAGAGAGAGAGAGAGAGAGAGAGAGAGAAAGAGAGAGAGAGAGAGAAAGAGAAAGGGAGAGAGAGCAGCTGATCCATTACAACTAAATATGCTTAAATATATTCTTATCAATAACGAATTAGAGAGCACAAAGACAGGGGCATAATTCAAAGCGAGTCTCGATAATGGTAAAACAATAAATACGTCATCTTCATTTGTTGCTGAAAGCTGGAGTGCATCTAATTTGCCCGTGCGTCTTTTGTGCCCTCAGATATATATATGACAGCACCGTTGGTTAATATTTATGCAATTTGGGTGAGAGAAAAACCGCACAGAGTCATATTTGATCGAAGGCACTACTTTATCGTTTCTCCAGGATACCTACATCTTTCACTTATGTATATTGGAAAAAGATACGTGAATTCCACACATATGATCAAAACAATTCTAGCCGTAGCCATCATTGAAGACAACAGGATAATGGTCGAAAGGAAACTTAACTTCTATTTCTAATAATCCGTACTGCCAGAATAAAAACTCTTTCGTTTGATTCATGAGGTATAAATAAAGTAGCAATAATAATAATAATAATAATAATAATAATAATAATAATAATAATAATAATAATAATGAAGGTAGGTAGCTTGTACGCCGGGTAAAATGCTTAGCGGTATTTCGTCTGTTTTTACGTTCAAATTCCGTCGAGGTCGACTTTGCCTTTCATCCTTTCGGATCGATAAAATAAGCACCAGTTGAGCAGTGAGTTCGGTGAAATCCAAACTTACTGGCCTAGTGCCAAAATTTGAAATCAATGTATATAAGATATATAAAAATGTAGGCATGCACACACGTGTGTAGCGTACGTTCATGAAAGTACTATTTCGTTAAGTAAGCGATAAGCACCGATACCTGACATTTTGTTGAGAGGCGGTTTAGTCAGTTACATCGACCTCAGTGTTCAACTTGTACTTACCTTAACGACCGCGAAAGGGATGAAATGCAAAATCGACCTCGGAGTCATTTGAACTCAGAACATAAAGCTAGAAGAAATGCCACTAAGCATGTTGTTCGACGCACTTACGAATCTGCCAGTTCGCTGCCTTCTTTATGTAAGTGATAATAAGTTATTCCGTGGTATCTGAATAATAATAAGTTCTTCTGGGCTCTAAAGTCAACGAGTGCCGTCTGATTACGAGCAAGACTAAGACCGTAGCGAATAAAAATCATCAAAGCAATTACTATTCGATGTTTATATATATATTAGAGCTTAAAAGCTATTATAGTTTGATGGCTAATATGCCTTTCGTTTTGAGATAATTCAAAGAAAAGTTTTAGCCGTTCAACCGAAGTGGTTTAAAATGGTCAGAATATAAAAGAGATTAGTATTAATCAAACAAAGACTAGTGAATGTTATCTTACGCCAACGCAACTGACTCTGTTTGTGTGTACATATGTCGATGAATACTTGTATATATTTACAATATGGCTTGTCATTTGATATTTCTGAAGTTATTTGATAAGCATTGGAAAGTGATAGCTTGTGTACAAGGCGTTCCCATGATTAATCACATTATGGAGAGATTGGATGAATACCTTGATGGCTTTCCTACGCAGTGATTGTTACTGATATACGTACCTATACACAGTATCACAAACGCATCGTCACCCACACACACAGACACAGAGAAATGTTAAAGGGCTGATGTAATCTTGCAAATATTTAGTGAATCCCATCCTACAAAGAAACTTCTACTTTGCCCTTGGAATAACAAAAAAGGGGGGGGGGCGGGAGAGAAAAGAAAATTTCTATAAATATCTTTTAGGTGTAACCATACACCTGTGCGTATACACAAGAACAAGATACAAATATGTACAAACATACATACACAGACACACAAACATACCCACACAAATATATATAAGCACATACACAAACACACACACACGCACGCACGCACGCACACACGCACGCACACACACACACACACAC
>NC_068986.1:2131375-2135602 GCF_001194135.2 Octopus bimaculoides | reverse complement strand
ACGCACACACGCACGCACACACACACACACACACACACACACACATACACACACACACACAAAAGAGCAGAGTCATTTAGAGGGCCAGATGGAATGCCTTGCGTTATTTGTTCTTGCGCTTTCTGGTCTGCGTTCAGATCCCACAAAAACCAACCTTGTCTTTCTTGCTTTCGAGATTTACAAATTAATTCTGCCAAGTTGGTGAAATTGTTAGTGTCCCACGAAAATAACTTGTGGTATTTGTTTCAGAGATTTTTTTTTTTACCATTCTGAGGTCTTGAATGGTAGGCTTAATCCACAGCCTGCTTCAACATCTGCCTTGGCCCTTGGGTGCATTGAGCGGGGTCCTCTCGATTGCAGACATTCGAGCCAGAAATCAGGTTGGAAAGTAACCTACTCCATTTCTCCCATCAGATTTGGAAGTTATGAAAAAAAGGTGTTGTTTTGAGTGTTGCTCTTCCTTCTCTAAAGAAGGGAGAACAAAACATCCATAAACACAATATTCATCATAACGCTGTGTTTATTCTGCTGCTACTAAACACTAAAAATTATGTGCGGGTATGTGCGCGCGCGCGCGTGTGTGTATGCGTGTGTGTGTGAAGACACTAGCCCTGGTGGTTAGAGTGCTGCACACTCCGAGTGCTAGATTGTGGGTTCGCTTCCTGGACCGGGCGGCACATTGTATTTATATTTTCTTGAGCAAAATACTTCAGTTTACGTTCAAATCCCAGCTGCCTGGAGAACGCGACGGTAAGCTACTCCAATATTCATCTCAGGTCTAATCATGGTAGCCGAAGTTTCCGTAATTTATTTAACGGTGGCAGAGGAGGGTACGGCCCCACTCAGGTCGTGCAGAGAGAGGTGGAGAGGGTTCACATGCACATATGTATGTGTATATTATTGTACATATGTATATGTATATCAGCAGTGTTTATTTTTCATACAAAATTTCCCTATGGAATATATCCATAAACTTTAACCGTATCTGCATTTATAAATTAATGAAAGTGAACAGATACATTCGAGAGTGGTAAACGTCTGTCACATTTATTTTATTTGAATGTGGCCAGTAAAAGAGGAATTAGTGCTTAAGTTTGTTAGAATATCAAAGGGTATAGAACATATTATTTAGGGATAAATGCATTTTTATTCAGCTGTAACGTTACATAAGGTTGAGATTTTCGTGCATTGCGCTTATGAAAGTTCGATAAGAGCACTGTACGAAACATTAGCCCCTTGAATCATTTGTTGATAACCAAATAATATAATCACACACACACACACACACACACACACACACACACACACACACACACACACACACACACACACACACACACACACACACGTTGTTGCATATATTTTCCTTCACTCTAGCAAGTAAGGTCTGAATGTTTTCATCCTCCCAGTAGTCCGGCCTAGCGTAGACGCGTTCATGGTAAGTAACAAATGCTTCTAGTTATTTCCACTTCCGTGATCAGTTTAACATTAGATGTTGACTGTAGATGAGAAGAATAACAAGGATGTCTAAGAACAAACATCCTCCATAGGACAGACGTGGCTGTTTTGTTCTACCATTTTGAATTATATGAAAACGTTTAACCTCCTAGTCATTCGTCTGCACATCGTTGTCGTCTTGCTATTGCACGCTTCAAACCATGCGCCATTCGTCGTTTTGATCCACGAAGTGATTCTCACAGGAAAGTTAAACTGCGTTGTAACCTAAATCAATTCTATGACAGTCATAGCAACACGATATTCTTCATTGAAGTACCTACTTAGAACTAAGTAGTTTGAGGTATTTGGCATTAACTGATTGCTGCAAATATGACACGAGTATTCCGGTATACTATCGTCTCAACCGATTGCAACTCGTTTAAGTGAAATATTCAAATGTTAAATACAAGAATTCCCCACATTATAGAAGCAATTTGTTCCTGAAAATCTTGCTGTAACGAGGAATTTTATAACCTAAAATGTATTAACATTGACATCTGTGTAAAATGGAGAGCAATTGTCAATAGATCGCACATGACGGAATTGCCCGCTATAGTAAGATTTCCAGGAACATATTTCTTCTGTAATATTGAGATTTGTTTGTAATTATTATATTTGTACTTTCTGTGTCATCCGTTGGTTGCACCACTGATTCACTTATGATCAAGGCTGGAATGTCTTTGATCAAAAGTTTGCTCAATCTGTATCAACCTGGAGCTAAACAAAACAACAACAACAATGTTAATGAAGCTAAGACTTTTCTTTGATTAAAAGTAATTTTTATTTGAAAAAATATCAAATATAATTATGTGACTCCAGATTATATAAAACAAGAAAACAAGGTAAAAATGTATAACTTGTAATACAGATTTCAAATTTTGGCACAAGACCGGCAATTTCGGGGTGGGGATAAGTCGATTACACCGACCCCAGTGATCAACTGATACTTATTTTATCGACCCCGAAAGATAGGTCAGCCTAGGAAGAATTTGAATTTAGAATGCAATGACGGACGAAACGCCGCTGAGCATTTTGCCCTGCGTGCTAGCGATTCTGCCAGCTCGCCTTCTTGATAGCTTGCAATATTAATAACATTACGCTATCGTATCAGGACAACAAAACATCTGAAATGCTGAGACTTGGTTCACTGTAGACTCATTTCCAGTTCAAAGATTTCCCTAAAGTGCAAGTTTTACGGCTATGAAATAAATATCTAGAGAGGAAAACGTTATTTTCCATGCACCGTCCGTATGAAACCCAACAGTTAATGCTTTCATATTCTTTATAGGTGATATGAAACGTTAAGAAGGAATAATCGTGAGGTGATGAAAGAAATGGTTAAACACAGGTGCAGGCGTTTCTGTGTGGTAAGAAGCTTGCTTCCCAACCACATAGTTCCAGCGTGGCACGGCACTTTGGGCTAGTGTATGCAGACCAAAGCCTTGTAAGTGGCTTTGGTTGACGGAAACTGAAAGAAGCCCATCGTATATATATATATATATATATATATATATATATAAGAACAAAAACTACGTTTAGAGAACGCTTGTGTCACATAGCCAACTGGAAACGGTGTTTCCTGGGGCTAAATAGCAGTAGCATTCTTCCCTTTCCTGGGACTGCCACATTAAGTTGGCAACAAACCATCACTTTATAGTTAATAAAAAAGACGGAGAAAAAAGACAAGGAGAAAAAACAACTCGAGGACGTGATACGTGCAAAGTGTTAATGAGACACTTAGAGAAGGAAAGAAAGAGTGGTTGTTTTACATTTCGAGCAAAGCTCTCTTTCGGAAACAGGAGAAATAGGAAACTCCGAAAGAAAAGGAAGAAGGAGGGAAAAAAACCACCAACTGTTCATGTGTAGTTACATTTTGAAATGACAGGAAATAGATGGACAAAGAGAAAGTGCTTTCTGGGACAGGAAAGTTTGAAGAATGGTTGGTATCCGTGTATGTGTGAGTGTGTGTGATATCGTGTGTGTATATAGTAGCGCGCGCGCGTTTGTGTGTGTGGGCGTGTGTGTGTGTGGCAGTAACTGAGTGAGTGCATGTGTGTGCCTGGTAGCGTACGTGTACGTGGTGGTAACTATGTGTATATGTGTGTCTGTGTGGTATCAACTGTTTATGTGAGGGATCTGTGTGTGTCTGTCAGCAGCTATGGTGACAGGTGTATGTATGGGTGGTTGTGCGTTTTTGCACATGTGCATAGAAGGGATGGTCAGTAGTAGTCGGGGCAGCAGAAAGGTGTTTGAGAGGCAGTCTGGAAGAAGTGGTAGTCAGTATGGTGGATGATGGAGAAATTTCAACTCCAAATCCTGTAGTTTCGCCAATGTCATTTTTGCGATGTGTGGTCTGGCGTTGTCTTGCAATAAAATAGAAGCAGATCTGTGGACTAATCCAGGCTGTTTTTGTTTTGTAAGTTTCTGCATCATTTAGTCCAGCTGGCTGCAGTATACTTCAGCCGTGATTTTTGAGCCAGTTTTAATGAAATATATCTTGGAATTAAATGGTTTTGATTTACTGTCAGGTGACTTTTGGCCAATACGTTATATTTGTCAGGCTTTCACACGGTTCTGCCTTCTAAATTCTCTCATAAAGTATTAGTTGACCTGGGTTAACAATACAAGATAGTCACCCAAGGTGCGGCGCAGTGGGACTGAACCTGAAAACACGTGGTTCTGAAGCGAACCTGACAACCACACAACCATATATATATATATATATATATA
>NC_068986.1:2128384-2129226 GCF_001194135.2 Octopus bimaculoides | reverse complement strand
AATTGCCCACGGGCATATGGCGTAGTGGTTAAGAGCGCGGGCTACTAACCCCAAGGTTCCGAGTTCGATTCACGGCAGCGACCTGATTAATAATAATAATAATAATAATAATATAATAATAATAATAGTAACATCGATAGGAATGAGAACCCAGGTTCGAAATTTCCCCAAGACACCTGACGAAGGCTGGAGGGTATATCAGCCGAAACGTTGTGTTAACAACAAACAAGATGAGGACGAATATCCGTCAAATGTAGATAATGTAAATAATTCCTCATCTCTTAAATATAGAACTGTACATATATATATATACATATACTCACATATATATATACATATAGACACATTGATATATACTTATACACACACACAAGCACACATACATATATATAAATTAAGAAATGGAATTAAACGCAGGTTTTTATCGTTTTTTTAAAAAGAGCTTGCCAGCGTTCCCCTTTATCATATACGCGGTAATCACATTCGGTTAAAATGGCTTATTGATCTGTTTTGTTTCTCTGTTTTCTTTTTCTGACGAGATGGTCGCATTGTTTTACATCATTTTATCCCCACAGGAATAATATCAATGTTTTCTTCGAAACATATGTCGGAAGTATGAAGTTTTGAATAAAACCTGCGTTTAACTCCATTTCTTAATTTATCTATGTTACACAAGAACATTTCACTTGACCCTGGAATTTCAAACTTTATGAGTAGTCTGTAATATTCTTGACACTTATGTGAATTTTTGCTGCCCTGGTAACTGTTTATTTATTTTTTCCGTGTTAATTGTACACATTGAAAATATACACATACAATTATATATATATATATATATATAT
>NC_068986.1:2126290-2128146 GCF_001194135.2 Octopus bimaculoides | reverse complement strand
ATATATATATATATATATATATATATATATATATATATACACATATCTACATATATATACATATATAGATACATATGCATATATATGCACATATATACATACATGTATACATGTATATATATACATTCATTTATATACATATATATACACATGTATATATATATATATATATATATATATATATATATATATATATATATATATACACATAAATATACATACATAAATATATATATACTTATATATATACACATATGTATATATACATATATATGTATACATACATATACCTACATATACATGGATGCATATACATACACATACAATCATAAATATATCATAGTGAAAGTGATAAAAATGAAACTAATATATAGCGAACTAACATAGTGAAAGTATTAATAGTTTCATTATTAATAGTGAAAATATTACAATAGAGATGTTATTTTTTAAACTTTTGACACGTAATACTGAAATAGTGTAAGAGATAAGAGATTGCTCCGGGCTCGCATTAAGCAAAAGTGCTGTAGCTGTTCTTGTTGTTTAATCCCAAGTCAGCTCTGATCAAATTCATGGATATGACAAATGATTGTGTAATGTATAGATGCATAGTCTCAGATATGCTATGTGTCTGTCTAGGCATGGATAAAAGTGCATATTCCCCTCTGTAGTGGTTAGAACCGATTCTTGACATTGTTTACTCCAGTCGTCGGAGTAAATATTTCAAAATATTCTCTAAAATATACGTAACGTGCCCCTATAGTCAGCTAGCAGTTCTTTCTAGATCAAGTTGAGTTCGCAAAAATATGTTGAGGGCTGGAACCCAGTTAATGTTGTCATTAATATCAGTTCCAAATTATCAAATTAGAGTAACTTACGAAACTTATTACCTCAACCATTGAAAAACACAAGCTTAATAATCCATACATTATGAGTTGTGACCTTTCGCTTCGTTTATACACGCCCAGCCAAACGGAAGTTGTTTATTTTTTTTCCTGCACGCATTTATCCGAATGGATTCAAGTGGTATAAACGATGTTGAAATTTGTTGCAGCTGCAACAATGCAAGCTTTCTATCAAGCATTGGTCTCCTCGAAAACTGTATGTATTCATTTCAACAATTTCCATCTCCTTTCTCAATCTAAGACCATGTGCATAAGTTTTTCATACACATCTATGCACACAAGCTTTGCTAATACCTCTTATTGTTAATTAAGTTGTTATAATGTATTTTGACCTCTTTAACCATTTACTTTTGCCTACATTCTGAAGAAGCTTTATAGAAATAACTGCTACTAGCCAGCCGACGAGATCGAGTTTATGCTTCAATTTGGCCCGCGATGAGTTCCACGTCACTGGTATTGGTTCCAGTGTAGATATGTATTTTTTTCACGGTCGAGTTTGATTTTGTTACTGTTGTCGCTGTTAAGGTCCCAGATCAGCTCTGTTCGAGCAGAACTATGATCAAAGGTATTCTAGCCTTCACCATACCGTCATTTCTCCCAGGCGTTACCCATTACAATTCGTCTAACGGCCCTTAATGTTTGTCTTCGTCGATTGTTTACTTTGTACGTCCACTCTGTTGTTGTTTGTTCTTTCGACACCCTAACTCTCCCCAATTTTAAAATTTTAAAAATTTCTGGATGCTGCTGTCTTATGAAGTTTTCCTATCTTGTCATTAAAAGCGCGAAATAGGGAGTAATAAAACAGGAGAACCCAGTCATGCCTGTCAGACAATTTCTGAGACCACATCACCCCTAACATCTTGTCATCTAACTCCCCTGACTGCAACTCCCTTCATTATTCTGTTTGGGGCGCAGTTGAACAAGAGACAAAAAAAAAAAAAAAAAAACTTGAAA
>NC_068986.1:2124789-2126033 GCF_001194135.2 Octopus bimaculoides | reverse complement strand
TACACACACATCCATATATATATGTATATACATACACGCACCCTGTATATATATATATATATATATATATATATATATATATATATACACGCACACACATATATATATACAACAGTCTTCCAAACGGTTTCTGTCGACCAAAACTCAAAACTTCACTCGCAAAGCATTGGTTAACCTGGGGCAATAGCAGATGACACTTATCCAAGGTGCCACTGCGTGGCACTGAATATGAAAGCACGGAGTTGCAAGGCGTGCTTCTCAACCACAGTTATGTCTGCACCTATAGGCCATTTATTTTTTGTCGTTTTGTACGAGATTAGATTTTATTACTGTTCTGTACTTTAAGTAGGATTTTCTTCCGAGCCGATTGTAAGAGTAATCAGTATTCTAGGTCAGCTGAAAGTCTCTTTCTCCAATTTTGTTTCCGACATCTTATAGCCTCATTATACCAGTTGGAAAATGCAATCGAACAATTATAGTTAAGTTGCATTCAAGAAATCTATAGTTTTATCATCACACATATCATTGAGTTAAATCTGTCACTGGACAAAATTTGAAATATTTCGCACCAAATCATGTAACTGGTTATAATACCGCATGACTTTCTCACTGTGCTCTTCACCTCTCAACTATGTTCTAAATTGTTGCTTGTTACGGGATTGATCTTACTTATTCTCTTTAAGTTAACGCGTTTATAACTGGATTAAGAAATTTAGTGTAAACTATTAGTGCGACCCCCGATTTCATCACCCCAGGCGATCACTTAGTTTTCCCTAGTGCTTAGTGCTGGTCCTGATTCCATTTCTATCTTTTCACACTTTCATTTAAAAGATCGTGATATTTACTTCTGTGGCGGAGATGTAACAATTCGCCATTTTAAGGGTTAACAGTCCTCTGTTATTATCACCACTAAATACATCTAATGGGTCAGAAGGAGGAAATAGACAGCTACTTCGTTACACATTACCAGACCAAGGTCCAGAAATCGTAGTCATGCTTCGGAATCTGGGCCTTGTTTCTGATTACTAGTTAGGTTTATGAGTTGGTGTTGATATCCAAAACCTTATCTCAGGTCATGACGAAGGCCTTATTAAAAAGATGTTTATCTTACGAGTTGCCCCCAAACAACAACAACCGCAACGACGAGACGGCGATTACGACGGGTGGCGATTACGACGGGTGGCGATTACGACGGGTGGCGATTACGACGGGTGGCGATTACGACGGGTGGCGATTACGACGGG
>NC_068986.1:2122542-2124366 GCF_001194135.2 Octopus bimaculoides | reverse complement strand
TATATATATATATATATATGTAAATACGCACACATACAAATATGCATACATTGTCTCAACACTTATGTACAGGTAGACAACTTCTAATGCTCTCAAATAACTTTGTCTAGACACATCGTATCTTATGTTTGTGTGTCTCCGATTGCGCCTCCTCCACGTATGTCTCCTTGCTGATGAGAGTTGGTGAGAAGGAACAACGGAGAGCGAACGAGCAAGCGAGAGAGTGAATGACTGAGAGAGAGAGAGAGAGAGAGAGAGAGAGAGAGAGAGAGAGAGAGAGTGTGTGTGTGTGTGTGTGTGTTGTCAATATTGTCGGTGTCAGCCGTTCGGATCATGTAAATTATCAGCAGCGGCGATGGTAGTTTATGGAGTTGGCGTATCTTAACAGATTCTTCGTTCTGATTCACTAGTTTTACAGGTGTCCCGTACATCCATAAATATTTCTCCTATTTTATACCTCCTCCTCTTCCTCCTCCTCCTCCTCCTCCTCCTCCTTCTACTACTACTACTACTACTACCACTACTACTACTACTACTACTACTACTACTACTACTACTACTACTACTACTACTTCGTTTCGGCCCCTGTTCCTTCCTCGTTCCTCTACTTCACCCCACCACCACCGCCAAGACCCATGTTGTTTTGTCACGTACATCTGTATCGTTCAAATGCCGCGGCATTTTCGGGCAACGGAACCCGTTGCTGGGCATTTCATATCATAGCTTTTAATTAATTAACTAATCTATCGCCATCAGCGTCAACATCATCATCGATGAATTTTAAGTTGCCGAACCGTTGTTGTCTTAGCTTATAAACGTGAATCTTGAGCGAAGATAAAACATTCTCTTGGTCACCTTCAACATCGCACCCGCTTCTGCATATGTTGTATTAATAATTATGTGGGAGAAAGAGAGAGAAGAGAGAAAGGAGAGAGAGGAGAGAGAGAGAGTGAATAGGAGGGTGGGATCTTCGCCCTCTGTGTGTGTGTGTGTGTGTGTGTATGTGTGTGTGTGTGTGTGTGTGTGTGTGTGTGATATATTTATTCATTGTTTATCATTAATTATTATACAGTACAAACACGTATTGTTCTAGATACAGACTGTTGTCGCGCTGTTGTTTCTTAAGCGACAAAAACAGTGACAACACAGTTGCCGCTATCTACCACCACCACCACCACCACCACCACCATCACCAAGAGCAACAACAACAGCAACAACAACAATAACAACAACACTGCCGCCGCCACCATCACCACCACTGGCGATTTACTACTCACCATTCTACATTTTCCAAGTTTCCTATAGTCTTTCGCATCGATCAGGCATCTGCCACCTCTCTTCGTTTTCCTTATATTCATCTACTTCGATGATGAAACTCATTCTACATTGTGAGTAACACTCTGGTGTATGTGTTTTCAAACAGTTCAGTTTTATCTACCGAAATATTTGTATCCTTCAACTGTTTATTATGGTATTCCTGCCATTTAATTTTGTTTCAAGAATCTATCCAACCTTTCTTTTAAATTCCTTTCTGATCCAATCTTTTATTCTCTTCCGTTTCCCTCTCATTTTCCTGAATGGAACCCGAATATTCATAGCCGTCACTTTGTTCATAGTCAACTGAAATTTCGCAAGATAGTTGTATATTTTAAACAGCAACCAATTAGTTGTAAGCCTTAAGAAATAAACAAATGTGTTTATTGCTTATTGTGGCCATCTACTAGGGAGTGAGAGACTTTATTCCTATCTATCTACAAATAGAATTCATTTGCCAATACCAAACTACATCCTGAAATCAATGTTAGTATTACTAATATATATATA
>NC_068986.1:2120500-2121150 GCF_001194135.2 Octopus bimaculoides | reverse complement strand
CAGACCCTATTATATCAGACCCTATTATATCAGACCCTATTATACAGACCCTATTATATCAGACCCTATTATACAGACCCTATTATACAGACCCTATTATATCAGACCCTATTATATCAGACCCTATTATATCAGACCCTATTATATCAGACCCTATTATACAGACCCTATTATACAGACCCTATTATATCAGACCCTATTATATCAGACCCTATTATACAGACCCTATTATATCAGACCCTATTATACAGACCCTATTATACAGACCCTATTATAACAACCAGTAGTTTAGGTTTTCCTTTACCATGTCAACAGTACATAATATTGATCTGGGGTCATTTCGGTGTATTCTAATATTTCAACTGTTTTCGCTCTGTCTCCTTCAAAAATGTCTTCTTTTATTAATATCGCCTTTAGGTGCGCAGAGTTTCGGCAGGCGCTCTTCTTGTATCTTTAAGGAAACCCGCTGCTTTTATTAGTTGGTCGGGAAGCCAGGGTGTTACAGTAAACAATACAACAGGTGCCTCGATTTGTCAAACATGTCACAGAATGTCAACTGGGAGAAATAAATATTTAATAAGAAAATCATTATTATCATTGTTATTAAAATCCACCACTTCCGCCGCCGCTCCCGCCGCCGCTCCCGCCGC
>NC_068986.1:2118614-2119930 GCF_001194135.2 Octopus bimaculoides | reverse complement strand
TATATATATATATATATATGAATCAATGATGATGATCAACCGGATGCCCACGGATATTACGGACTTCACTGAAATTGTCCCAGGAATACGGACTGTGATTTGTAGAAATGCACGTTGCGATGCACTAAACATTTATAAATTCTATACGATCGTTTCATGCGACTCCATTTAATAAAGCAATGTGAACATTACATCAAATGTAAAATGCAGAGCAATCCTCAGCTAGTAGAGACCCCCCCCCCACATAGTAGTCTATCACTAAACCCTAAGAAATTTTATTACTATACCATCTACGTTTACTGTCTATACTGTTTACCCCTTACCCTAAAAAGAAAATGCCATTGTCCTCTAAAGCTTTGAATCTCTAGGTCTGATAAGATGGTCCATAAATCAGAACCAAAAACACAAATAAAATTAGTGACAGTTAAAAATCTGCTTAGAATTATTTACTAGCCTGTATGGTCTGGCTAAGTCAAAATGTTTTTTTGTATTCTTTCTTTCTACTTGGAGAGTTTAGATTTAATTATAAAAATATGTCCTTCTGTTGAAAAGTAATTTCAATAAATTTCTATATCTTTGTGCAGCGGAGGATTGCTCTGCATTTTACATTTGATGTAATGTTCACATTGCTTAATTAAATGGAGTTGCATGAAACGATCGGACTGCATTAATTTGGGATATCCTTGTCGCTTATTTTCATTTTAATCACCTTATTTTGAAACTGTATGGATAATACCATACTTATTTCTGGTGCCTAAACTTAAGTACCATATTCACCTGAATATATATATATATATATATATATATATGATGTACATGTTATATATATAAAATATATAAAATACATATACTATATATATTATATATATAATATAAAATATATATAAATATATTTATAAATAAAATATAAAATATATATAAAAATATATATAAATGTATATAAAATATATATACATATGAAAATATATATTATATATATATAATATGTGTATATATATGAATAAATTATTATCTATATGCACAATATATACACATATGTATATGCATATATATCTATGTGTATACATACATTCAGACATATATATACACACACATACATACACACACACACACACACACACACACACACACACACATGTATATATATATTACTCATACATACGCACTATATATACGTATGTGTGTCTGCATGTGAGCTTGTATGTGTGTGCGTATATTTGTGTGTGTGTGTGTGTGTGTTTGTGCGTATGTATCTTTGTTCGTAGTGAATGTGTATGTGTAATATATATATATATATATTTATATATATATATATA
>NC_068986.1:2115478-2118105 GCF_001194135.2 Octopus bimaculoides | reverse complement strand
TCAGTGATTCAAAGACATTCCATGTTCTTTCATCTCAAACCAAATGTCTTTCTCTCTTTTTTCTTTTTTCTTTCTTTTCTCTTTCTTTCATTCTTTCTTTCTTCTTCTTCTTCTTCTTCTTCTTCTTCTTCTTCTTCTTCTTCTTCTTCTTCTACTACTACTACTACTACTACTACTACTACTACTACTACTACTACTACTACTAGCATCAACAGCATTGTTAATACCATTATTATTTTCTTTAAACTTCATTATCATTTAATCTCTCTCTGTCACTCTAGTTTCCTGTTTCCCTCTCTCTTTCTCATGTTTCCCGATCCCTCATTAACATTCTCTCTCTCTCTCTCTCTCTCTCTCTCTCTCTCTCTCTCTCTCTCTCTCTCTCTCTCTCTTTCACTCTACCACTCTATTTTTTCCTTCTCAATTTCTATTCTTCTTCTTCTTTCTTCTATTTCTTTATAATTTTAATACTTTCTCTTTGAAGTATATATATTGTCACCAACACATAGTTTCCTCTATCAATTTGTCTTCCCTCCGTCCTCCCAAAGACTTTTCTTGTCATTTCTCTCGCTTCCCTTGTCTCACCCTTCCAACACCTCACTTAGTTCCTTATTTCTTCGTTCGTTTCCTCTGCTCTATCAAAGAGCTCTTAGTCCGAACCAAACAGTCAGTCACGTCTTCTTTTGTTACCTACGTTTATTGGTCGACTCCACTTTTTATGGCTAACTTTCGTTCTTCCTCTCTTTTCTGTCTAATAATCTGTTTTCCTAGATTTATAAACCTGACGACACTTGTTTCCAATCAATATTACCTCCAGTTCTTTAGGTTCTGATTTCAAATCCCGCTGCTTCGTCTTTGTCTTCTAATTTTCAAAGAAAAAAAGTACTAGTGTTATATTGAGGTCTATTTAACTATACCATCGCCGCCAACACCACAACCACCACCAACACAACCATCACCAACACCAACACCACAGCTACCACCAGCACCACAACAACCACAAATACTACAAGCATCACCACCACCACCACAACCAACACCAATACCACAACCACCAACAATACCACAACTTCACCAATACCATAACCACTACCAACACCTCAACCGCCACCAACACAACAACCACAACGACACCTCAACCGCCACCAACACCACAACCACCACTACCACCAGCACCACAACACAAATTTGAAGCCTTCTGAAATCTAATCCAGCTCCTCACTTTCTGAGTTCAAATTCTGCAGCAGTCAGTTTTCTTTCCGACATTAATGAAATAACAATGAAGTACAAGCGTTCTCTTTGTTCATTGATGGGGGGGGGGGGAAATTAGGGAGAGGTGGACACGAAACTAGAGATTGACTGATACTTTATCGGTTTCAGTAGGACGAAGGGCAATGTCAATGCTGACCGCGAATGGATTGGAACTCACCAAACATTTCGTCCAACGCTTAAATAATTCTACCAATCCACTACTAATAATAGTAATGGTTTTAAATTTTGCCTCAAGGGCAGCAATTTTGTGGGAGAGGATTAGTCGATCACATCAACCCCCGTGTTCAACTGGTACTTATTTTATTGAACCAGATTTCCAGAAGACACCCATAGTAGTGCCCACCAGAAAATTTTCTGGAACAAACCAACCAGTTCGTTCTCGTCGACGCCTACTGTTTCTTCGAGAATGTAATCTCTCTTAAGCACCACTAGTTCACTACGTATTGCTAAAGTGGACGTATCAACGAACGCATTGCTCGACTGGCAGAGGACAGTGAGCGTTTGACAACGTTCTAGGTATCAGGCACCCAATTCTGGTCTTGTCTTGATCTACAACTGTAGCGCAGTCAAAGACATAAGCTACTGAAAAGGGTAAAAAGGGGCACGACACCTGCTCACCACCCAGGAATTTCTGCAGATAGCGCAGTCCCACAGCGTACCTGCACATCAGCAGTCACTGGCAACAGCTAGACTGTCTAACCAGTGGAAAAACCTTTGGAACACGTCCCTTCCACTGAAAGGGACGTGTTCCAGAGGTCTTTCTGTATACCTTGCATCTTCCACCGGGAGTCGCAGCAGACCGTCGACATAGGTGCTTGAGTCCATAACCGTCTCCAACGTTTTGCTTACTTCGAGCAACAGAGCAAAGTATTCCATGCATTTATTTAGCACTAGGATGATGGATGAAGGTCATTTTGCAAAACAGTGGCAACGTAGATTGAAAAGGCACGAGAGAGTAAAAAAAAAAAAACGGAGGTAAATATATGCGTAGTATATAAAACTATATGATAGGTCCATTACCTCGGGACCAATCAAAGAACTTTACCGATTCTGAAACACTCTGACTACCACAAGCTCATCTCCCAGCTGTTGTTCGTCAACTTGCAGCTACATACTAAGTGTAGAGCTGTTCATTCGGATCGTGTTCATAATTTTCATCCATTTTTATTAATTTCTCTTTCTTCGTTCATTTTTCTAATACGGTTTTATTCCTCTCTTCCTTCGTTTAACCTTTATTTCAGTTCACCTTTCATTTCTCCAATCAGTTCTTTGTCCGTCGTTTCATTTAACTTTCCGTCTTTCTTTTCATTCCTTCTCTTTCATTATTTCTTTCATTTCACCTTTACTTCATTTCT
>NC_068986.1:2109837-2110521 GCF_001194135.2 Octopus bimaculoides | reverse complement strand
ATATATATATATATATATAAATGATATATAAATATTTGCATATATCCATACATATATGTACATACCTACATCTATATGTATACTTACATATCTAGGTACAGGACATAAAAAAAACCCTTAAAGACAATGAGAAACGAAAACATAGAAAACGAACTTTTTTCGAACAATGAAAAACAAACAAACAGAGAAACGAGACAGGCAACATAAAGAGTATACCCCTTCGTCAGTTGTCCCTGTTTCATCTACTCCGCGTTTCGAAGGCAAGGACAATACGCGACTTCGTTGAAACAGTTCTTCCTGCAAAGCAAATTAAATAAAATTTGGGATTTTTTGCGGAGAATGAAAGTGGTAACAAAAACAAGACAGTAAAAACAAACGGTGAGGGCTGTTGAGCCAAGACTTGGATAACATCGGCGTTAATAATATTAGGTGTAATAATATTAGGGATAAAAATCCGAAATTACAGGTAAAAACTCAATTAAAATCAATTTATTAAAAATTAAAATTAAATTAAGTTTCACAGTATTAAATATATATATATATATATATATATAAGGATAAGATCGATATTTAAAATATCGATCTTATCAAGTGGCCAGCATGGGAATTAAAACCATCAAAGGTAATAATTATTTAAAATTATAACACAGGGTATCTAAGAGATACCGCCACGCTGAAAAATAG
>NC_068986.1:2094463-2096326 GCF_001194135.2 Octopus bimaculoides | reverse complement strand
TGTCATTCTATCAACGTATGGACGCTGGTTACTCACGTTCATAGTTTACGTTTGGTTTCTGAAATTTTGAATTTTCAATCACCTTTTGGTTTGAACTTGAGAAAGACAGACGTTCTGTCGAAATGTTGTTCAAAAAATAAAACATCTAAAATCGCACTCTTCGTCTTGACTAATAATAATAATAATAATAATAATAATAATAATAATAATAATAATAATAATAATAATAATAATAATAATAATCCTTTCTTTATTGGCTACAGGGGCCGAACACAAAAACAATTCGGGACAATACAAAACAAGGTGTTACTATGGTTAAAGTGTGAAGGTAAAACACCCACAAATATCGCGGGATTCTTGAAGCATAACCAGTAAACAAGTGTCATCTTAGTCTGCTGGCTGTGGAGAGCTGACACTTTCCATCATATCCAGCGAAATAAGCTGTGAGTTTTCATCAAATAATAATAATAATAAGAAGAAGAAGAATACTTAGGGAGCGCAAATCTCCGCCGAGGCAACACCAGCGTCTTCTCACCGATTAACCGGAGATGATTTTTAGAGTGAGAATATCTGAAATAAACTGGACTGCTCTCACAAACGAGAATACTAAAAATGAACCCGACCGCTCTCAAAAGTTAAGTATATAAAAAAAAGGAAAAATAATCCAGAATCCTTGACCGGTACCGGATCGATCCCAAAATCTAATCGGTTCGTGCATGTCACGAGGCCAAACATCCCAGAAAGTTTCACCCGAATCCATCCAGCGGTACTTGAGATATCTTGTCCACGGACAGACAGACAAACAAACAAACAAACACGACTGAAACAATACCTCCGCCTTCGCTAAGGCGGAGGTAATAATCTCTTCTACTATAGGTACAAGGCTTGACATTTTGTGGAGGGGGCTAGTCGATTACATCAGCCCCAGTACACAACTGATACTTATTTTATCGATCTAATACGCTTATACGTTGACACGCTATTACCAGGTGCATAAAATGCAAAAAAAAAAAAAAGAAAAAGAAAAAGAAAAAAAGGAGGAAAAACTATCTGAACTCTAGTTCACTGTCAAATATAAGCGCACTTTTGTGTAGATTGTTATCAGATTGCAAACTAAAAATTGTGCCTTGTAATAGCATTGAGTCGTTTATTACCTGTTATTTTTGACGTACCTTGAAGATACCTAAAACAGATTTAAGACAATATCAGAAAGAAAAGAATATATATATATATATATATATAGTCATAGCTGCCAATACAGAGAATTTATTTCGTTTGCTGAGTCATGCAGCGACTTTTATATTTGTTTTCATTTATTTCAATCGTTGTTTTATTGTTCTGTATAGAAAGAAAAACGTAAAGTTGTCCTCTATATTCTTTTCGACACGTTCTCATTCTGACTGCACCTTTGTTTCACCTCTATCTAATTCTCTCTGCCTCTTTCTTTCTTTCTTTCTTTCTTTCTTTCTTTCTTTCTTTCACTGTACATACATACATATACATACATACATACATACATACATAAACGTGTATATATATATATATATATATATATTCACGTACACACACATACATGCATACATATATTCTTATACATGTAGGTGTGTTTGTGTATGTGTACCTGTCTGTATGTCTTTGCCTGATTCTCAGACTGTTAACGTTTTCCCTCACACACACACACACACACACACACTCTCTCTCTTTCTCTCTCTTCTTCTTCTTCTTTTCTTCCACACAAAAATATAATACGAAAACAAGGAAATTATATCTATTTCACTAAAGAACTGATTTGTCTGGTTTAAATGATTAATGTCTGGCAGACGTGAGAAAATAACAGACACTCACACACACACACACACACAC
>NC_068986.1:2092871-2093657 GCF_001194135.2 Octopus bimaculoides | reverse complement strand
TAAGCCATAGCTTCGTTTTATTTGCTTTTTTCATTTTAAATTTGCTTTTTTCATTTTCTTCTCTTTTTCTTCGTTTTATTTGCTTTTTTCTTTTTAAATTTGCTGTTTTACCCTAACCCTAACCCTAACCCTAACCCTAACCCTATCACCGATAGAATTGTTTCAGAATCGTTTGTTTATGTAGTCGGCACTTAATGTATATCGGCTGAATGGACGTCAGTGATTGGTTGAAATTACAGAAATACGACAACTTTAACATGGAATAACTTATGGATTTCTTTTTTTTTAAAGAAGACTAAGAGAAAAAGATGTTTTATATGACACATTCTACCAGTGTTCCAAGTTTCAAAGTGTTTCGTTAATGAAAAATGTGGCCCCCGTTTTAAAAAAGATCCAGAAAACGTATCACACCTTAACGATATATACTGATACCTGTGGCTCTTGCTACCAGCCGTGTCAGTCTTCGTTGTGCATACCAGTGCATACTGTCTCTAGTATTATGCTTAGTTATTCGCATTATTTTGAATTAATCATGTATTATCTTGTAGCTTCGAGATTCTCATGCTGTGATTATCTATTTATCTGTTTTTAGAATGACATTACAGGGTAGGTGTGAGAGGCTACGTCTAGCTGATTTGAACATAGTACAGGTAGACTATTTTGCCAGATATGGCCGGTTTAAATGCTAAATGGTTAAGGTAATGGTTCTCAGCTATTTTATACCTATGGACCACTGTGATTCCTATTTTACTCCGGTGAGTATATATATATATATGTATATATATA
>NC_068986.1:2086631-2092861 GCF_001194135.2 Octopus bimaculoides | reverse complement strand
ATATATATGTACAATCTCACACGTGTATATTAATCAATCTTAGTTTTACCAACTGAACAGAATATGCTTTGCAGAGAAGGTCTAATAAAGCCATAATATGCCCGTTGCATTCACCAATTGATGATGCAATAAACTACCAAACAAAGTGCCACTCAAGTTCTGGGGAGTCGATTTAATCGACTGAGCCTGCTTCCCTTCTTTCTCATATAGTTCTTATGTACCTATGTAAGAAACGATTTATAACGAAATACTAGATTTTACTAAAATCTTAGCGAAATAGTACAATAATTTTGTTGATATCTAAATTGTGTCCATAGACTCTACGCTCTATTAAAAAACGTGTGAATTGCGTATTTACTCTCCTGTATTTTTTCATAGTTTACTTAATCTATTTCTATGCACTGATGATTTCCTCTTTGCCGGAATCGATCCACACTCTCTAACATCAGACTCCACACCTTCCCTTTCAAGACACAACACGATACCTTTTGTTTGTCTTTCAAAGGAAACAACAATTTTTCACTTTATATCTGTGCCATGCGTTTTAGCATAACTGAGACTTCGAAAGTTCCATAACACACACACACATATATATATACATATACATATACAAACACTTAGTTCATGCCGCACCAAGTTAATCAGTCACTCTTTCATTGTCCGGCGAGTTTATAGCATCATCACGTGAATGTAGAAGGATCTCATAGTTGTTCGACCGTATCCTGAATGCATCCATTGTTCGATGAGCTGACCACTTTATCTCTCGTGGTTTTCGTCAGGAAAGGAAATAAAGGGGAAGAGCCAGGAAGGCCTTGAGTCAGGTTTCCACATGGAACGAGATACTATTTTCAAGTGTCCATTGTAGCGAAATTTAAGTGTGAGAGAGAGAGAGAGAGAGAGAGAGAGAGAGAGAGAGAGAGAGAGAGAGAGAGAGAGAGAGAGAGAGAGAGAGAGGGAGAGAGAGGGAGAGAGAGATAGAGAGAGGGAGAGAGAGAGGGAGAGAGAGAGGGAGAGAGAGAGGGAGCATGTGTGTAACTGGCTTGGCAGGCACCATTATCCGTTTTCTTAATTTCACCCAATAACAGGAGTAGCAGACCTTTGCCGTTTCTCTTTCATTCAGTTTTCTATTTTCAAGTGTCCATTGTATCCAAAGTTAAAAGAGACAGAAAGCAGAAAGTGGTCCTACATTTTGACAACATTTTATGGAAGGTGAACGAGTGTAACTGGCAGAGCAAGGAGGAATATCCGATTCCTTTCATTTTCCCGAAATCAAAGTTTGATCGTCATCTTGACTATTTTCTGCAAGTAGTTTTCACTTAGATGATACTCTATGCAAGCAAACATACATACATGCATACATGCATACATACATACATACATACATACATACATGATGATGGCCGTCCACTCGTGACCGAGGAAGACCATTGCCGACCTTCAGGAACATTGTGCACTCTAGAACTAACTTATATTTTGCATTTGCGGCTCCGTTGGTGGCTAATGAGCCCTGCTCACTAAAAATAAGATAAATATATATATAGGGGAAAAAAGCAGAGGTCGGCAATGCCTGTGCTGAGTTTTAGGTCCAATGAGGCTTGCATAACACCTCATAGACCCTCTCCACTTCATTGACATTATTGGTGCCAATACATACATATATACATACATAACACAAATTAAACACAAAGAGTGATTGTATTATCACTGATAGAATACAGCATCGCAGAGGCATATTCTGAGATGTCGTTTATATGTTCTGTGTTGCATTGCAAGTACAACAGATCAGATACTGTCCCATGAGACAGGGAGCATGTGTCATGCGTTGTTGTAGTGGTCAACTGCAGATTGATCTAAATGTCTCGTTTAAATAGTGCCAAAAAAAAAAAAAAAACTTAAATGGCAAACTAATGAGGAACTTACAGTTCTCTTAATCGGGTTATAAACTTCCCTTTATATCTCTAATCATAAGTACGTTTGGCTATGTGGGATCAGATTTGCGGAAAAACATCGAAATGTTGAAGTTTTCCAAGGAAGAGCATGTCCTCGAAACACAAAGAATTTTTCAATTTGTGATATAATGAAGATTTGGGAAATATTACAAAGCTTCTCTCTTTGAGATTGCTGCATCGAATATATGCATCGAATATATGCATCGAATATATGCATCGAATATATGCATCGAATATATGCGCACCGTAATAAGTATGCATGTATTCATATATCCTGACAGATATAGATGAAGAGTAATCTCACATACACTGTGACTGGGCTATTGAAGCATAGACTGGGCTATTGAAGCAACCAAGACTATTATTCGGGTATTGTCTTCCTATGGAATATGATAGAATTGTGGAAACAATATATAATGTCACATGTGAGATGAACTGTCCTGAAGAATAACAGAATTCATCGATCTTGAACATATATCTTCCTGCAAAAAGAATTTTAAGAACATAGGCAAAGCTTCCAGATCTGTTTAAACTACAGGTATGATATTTTTTTTATTAGTTAGTCAGTGAGGAAACAGCATTTATGGTCATTGCAGAGCCCCTCAACACAAATGGACATCTATAGTTCAATGTCCATTGGAAACACGTGAGATGGAGGGAAATGAAATCTGGTTTGAATGCTTGGCACAAATTCAACTTTACTAAGGGTAACCAACTGTCAGATTGTCGTGTTAAACCACACCACCTACATATATCTCGGAAAGCCTGCCCTTTTGTTGAAGTCAATAGAGTTTTAACAAGCAGATGTAAAGTATCTTAGTAGAAGACGATAGGAAAAACGAAACAATTATTGACAGTTGCTTTAGAACCGACAGCTATTCTCGTACTCTTACAAAAGGTTCACATTAGTACCTATGATTACTGGAAACTTTGTCAGTAAATTTGGCGGCAGAAACTACGAACAACTGAGATTCTCGAAGAAAAAATACACTTATTACAAGTTTTGAAAATTCAATTTGTAAGACGAGCGGAAATAAATGTGCAAGATATTTAAAAAATCTTCACCTAATTATTTGATTCCATCTAATTATATGATCACTTTTATTTATTTATTTTGTTTTTGTGTATATTTTTTACAGACCGACTGATTCTTTCTTCCCTGGAGAAATTTAAAGAATCGTAATAAATAAATAAATAAAATGAGGATATGTTTGTGTCTCTATGCTTATGTATGCATACACATGTGTGTGTATACTTGCACATATATAACCACATATATGTATTTATATTATTAGCATACATTTATGAACTACTGTTGTAGAATTCGCCTTCGGGTTTGCTTCTACTGTTTTCCAAATAATCTGAGAAAGACATAACGGGTGAAAAGTGGCATCTGGCGGAAAGAAATGTTCAATAAACAAGTGAAAACGCTCAACCAAGAATTGAAAAACATGAGTCGCAAACCCAGTTCTGTCCCTACCAGCAATTAACATCTGGGACAGTACTGCTGTTGCACACGCAGACATCCTGACTGCATCTAGAAAATAGCCACCCAAATAATTAGCATAAATTCACTCACAAACATGATGCAGCATCTGGTTCACAGGCGTACTCCTTTTTATCGCATCTTTTTCTCTCTCTCATCTTTCCCTTCTGCTACTCTCTCTGTGTGTCTCTCTCTGCCTCGTTCTTCTCCTCTCTCTGTCTGTCTGTATCTCTCTCTCTTTCTTTCTGTCCGTCTCTCTCTCTACCTTTAACGCTATTATAATAGAACTCATGTAATCTCCATTTTGTCATTCCTGTCCAACTCGTTTCTCCTCTTATCTCACTTGTTGAGTCCAGTTCTCATATCCTGCGCTAATCACTATACCCAGTCCTCCCTTTGCAGAACGTAGGTCTTGAACCCCCCTTATTCATAACATTCCCCCAAGTGTTGACTTACACAGGTTCAAATGAAATATTAATGATATCAGTGCCTTTGGTCAAGGAGTGTTTAACGATATCGTGGGCATTCATTACACCTTCCTCCATTCCAGCAAATGGATAAAGAAAAACGTCAAAATATCCAGGCGTCACTTCGTGTCAGAAATAAAAGTTTCCTCGAATCAAAATCAGTGTAATGTCTGAGTGTTTATAGCAACTAAAACAAAATACTAATGCCCCAGTTATACTACTTCTCTATATACGCAATACATTAAGTTATATCTTAGAGACGGGTTACTTTATGAAGGTTATTTCTTTCGTCTACTGTTGAACAGATGATATACAGTTGATTACGATGGAAACAGTGTCAACGTTCAAATCATCTAACTGACTTGGTAAAACAAAGCCAAGCAAGAAGTATTGATCCCTTGAATCAAATAAAAATTTTAAAATAATTTTATGGCTTCGTCAGAAGAGCCACGGCTGGATCCGTGAACATTTGAAAGGTATGAAAGTTATTCTCAGATATGTGACTTGCCGAGAATACTTGCAACACAGTGAACTCTCGCTAGATTCACTCAAGATCTCCAGGACCGGTGTTTAACCGGGTGATGGATTAAGTCCACTGATCAAGAAAGAAAAAAATCCTTCAGATGGACTTCTACATTGATTTTGTCTACCAAACTCCATGCGCAAGGGTTGGTAAATTCGAGTTTATGGTAAAAATCCCTTGCTCAAGGTGTGGTGCACTATAATCAAACACGAATCCAGATAATTGTAGAGCAAAACTTAACAACAGAACTACGTCCACATCTATTATGGATCCTAGACTTGTTTCTGAAATCCTCAATGTATCTTTTCGTTTGAATATTTTATTTTAGTGATTGGTCCGTTTTTCATTTGTTGATTGAGATTTTGTCGTGGGTGTTTGTTCTCTATTTCTCATTCTTAATCATAATCTTTGGTTCCGGCAGTAAAATGAAGCAGTGCTCTAGTAATGTCACAGTGCAATATCTGAAACTGATGGAATACTAAAATAAACTCACTAAATTTGTACGAACTGAATGAAGAGGTATAGATAAAGGCCACTTGGTTTTGTCTTTTAACATCTGGTCAAGCCTGATGATAAAGGCCATTCTTGCTATTGGCATCCTCGTCCTACTCTTAGACATTGTATACTTACGACTTCACAATACAATATATCATTTTTCCAAGAGAGAGATTTGATTATTTTTTCTTGCAGGTCGAGTGACCTCATAAAAGTTTCCTTACTAACTCGTAATTGGCAGTAGAAATTGTAAGCTATAGAGGCAAAATGGCTATATTTACCTTATCTAAACGCATTCACTAAATTTGAATGGAAATCTGTTTGAAGAAAATCGTAGGCGAAAAGACATAACATTGCAAGCAAAAATGTCGAAGAATTTATTCATTGTTAAAATTCAGTTTAGAAAGAAAAATGAATTAATATCTCAGAAAATTGTAGTATAATGACTGAGATTAATTAAAATATATTAAAAAAACAGTTGTAACTATAAATTAAAATCTGGAATAGTACTACCATGTTGATAAACGTAATAGTTTATTAACGCGGTGTAATTATTTCGTATTTCAATTATAATTACAGTTTTTTCTTTCAGCTTCCTATAATTGAAATAAATCTGAATTAGATTCCACACGCTGACAAACGTAATACAGCGAAGCCAATAATATTTCTTCTATAAGGCTTTTTGAGCTGGTGTTTAAAAAAAACGTGACCAAATATCCATCGAATCACACCTTACCGGTTTGGAAGAAGCAGGCACATTGGATATTGTCGTCCTCGGTTCAATGTGTCCAGAAAAGAAACAAAATGATTACAATGGAGTTTGTTTGAATACATTACAGAAAAGTAAAATGAAAAAAAAAAACAGCAAGTCTAGAAAGTTATCACATTAATTTTGAACATTTTAATCATAGAAGTAGCATGTAGAAAAGAAAAAAAAATCAAAATGATAGCACTGTATTAATACTACATATATTCATTTCAAATTTTGGTACAAGACCAGGCATTTCGGGAGAGCGGGTTAGTCGATTACATCAACCCCATATATATATAGGCATGCATACATACATATATGTATATATATATATATATATATATATATTTCTGTGTGATAGTTAGCAAGGTGAGACACACATAAGAAAGAAGGAAACAAAGGACCACTGATGAGGTCACAGAAGTGTGACGAAAGAACTCTGGCCGAAATAGGATTAATGTAATATAAAGCTGAAACAAATTAACACCAGATATACAGTGCGTGTGTTTTTATTGGCTAAACTGGCAATATGACCATCCCCAAGTACAACAATATATAT
>NC_068986.1:2076833-2084333 GCF_001194135.2 Octopus bimaculoides | reverse complement strand
CAGCAGTGAAGAGATGGCAGCAGTTCCATTAACAGTGGTAAGCAGACAGGTTGGTGTGGCGGTGTGACACCAATGTCAGAATCGTTTTCAAAGGCGATCTTGACGTTATCTCTTATAATGTTCCTGTCGTGCGTTCATAGGGCTTTCTGCCGGCAGGTAAGAGATAGTTACGGCTAATTTAACTTAACCGCCATTCGCCGGACAATTAGTGTGAGTGGCGGCTGGGTAACAAGCCGTGAGCAAAGCAGATTGCCTGAAGCAATCGAGATGACATCAGCGTTCACTTTGAAAGCTAAAGGTAGCGGAATGTCAAACAATGGCAAGATTTTTGGGGGGCTTCGTTTATCGTCATTGTTTTGTTGGTTTTTCTTGTTGTTGCTGAAGCTGTTTTAGCCCTAGATGAGTTCTGTTTGAGCCTAATTTATAATTAAATGCATTCCAACCGTAACCACCCAGATTTTTAGAATTTTAATTTAATTTTTTTTTAATTTTCGCACGGGCAACAAGCATTATATTCTGCAGCACTTTAAAGTTCTTTACATCAAGTAGCGCTACATTATCTATTATATTATCAAGCACAGTGGTTCTCAACGGGGTCCACAAGGCTCCTGTAGAGGCACGTGGCTTAGTGATTACTGTGTTGGACTTAGTGATTAGTGTGTGCTAAACATATCCTTCGTGAAAAACGAATGTAACAAACACTAAATTAACAAATTTATTTCATTGGAAGAATTACTAAAGTAAAACATACAACTGTGTATGTTGATAAAGCTCTACACTTGTGAAATTGCAAGATACGACCGTATTAACACTTTTATGATTAGTCATAACATTCGTGAATTATCATAAACATATAACACTAATTTTCATAATTGGAAAGTCGCCATTTTAGAAATATAGTTGGCGTCTGACGTCTTCTATTTATATCAATAAAACAGTGTCCAGAAAATTCACCGTAGAAAATTTTGCCGTAAAGGAAGCACATTAGCCGACTGTAAACTAGATGACTGATTTTAAAGAAATTACCTTTCTCCGATTGGTAGGTTAGTTGATGAAGTTGCCATTTTAAGAAAACAGCTATTTGTTTCTTTCGTTTCTTTGTAATTCATTTTTTTTTCTATTGCAATTTATGTTTTTTTTTTTTTTTCTAAATCGAATTTTCCTACGGCAAACATGTTTACGGCAAAATTTCCTATAACTCAATAAAACGTTTACGAAGATTAACAGAAAACGAAATAAATAGAAAGGTTATAGGTTAGCTTCGAAAGAAGTGGTAAGAAAATGCATCTCTTCTGGCGTACAAAATTTTGCTTTGAAGGTTACAAAATTATTAATTTGTGATGTGAATCGTCGAGTATTATAGCAGCTCCCCATATTGAGAGATGAAGAAAATGGTACTAGAATTATGCTAGACATACACATATATATATGTATATATATATATGTGTGTGTTGTGGTGGGGGAGTGTCTACGTATTTTTTTCCCCTGTTCTTCTATTCTTTTACTGGTTTCGGCCCGAAGCTGTGGCCATACTGGAGCACCGACTTTCAGTATTCTGAGGTTTCCTTTCGGTACTGTTCTTTTGTGAAGAAGCGAGCTGGACGAAATTGCTCTTCTTTATGCCTCCTACCGCGATGTTGGCTCGTCTGGAATTTCAGAGAGAAATTTGTCCGGGTGCTTTTTGAACGTTTCCACATCTACCCCTTGCAGATTTCTTAGATTCTTTGGTAAGATGTTTCAGAGTTTTTTTCACCAACAAGAGTCTGACAACCCAAGAGAACAATGAAATCATTATCTCTTTCGAAAGATTTCTCTGGAGATCTTTTCAACTTCTCTTTGATGTCTGTTAGGTATCTTCCAGGCGGCTCCGCCAGTAAAATCAGACAGACCTGCTCTAAACATAGAAAAAAATTTCGATACATGTGTGATACATACACAAAGTACATCATTCCGCAATCCCCACGTTATGCTATAATGTTGATGTTTTTCATAACATAAATTGTCAAGTGGATATGCTGTCTTCAAGTGGTTGTTAATTGCTCAGAGAGTGTATCTCAGCTCTTCTTCCGTTGTGTGAAGTGTTATGGCGCAGCTGTTTTACATCAACGCGATAGAGTTTGAAGTATAACAATCATATCCGCATGTGTAACACTTCAGAATATTCGTTGCTTCGGGGTTGTGTAACATAAGCACATGAATGGAATAAGAATACACAAGAGTATAGTCAAGAAACAACTAGACAAAACAATAGTAACACAGTTAAGAAACAAAACAATAATTTAATCAAGCAAAATGCATATTACTTAACCTTTTTTATATCTCGACACAACATTCTGAAACACGAATTTTTTAACAATTCAAGCAAACTGTAGAGACATACATTTTTGGTTTGTTTTGTAAATTTTCTGTTTACATCATTACAATACTTGCAACGTCGATTTGATGTCAGTCGTTTTGATTAGCAAATGTCTTCAAGTTAAAGGAATCCCTAATCCCAGTAACTTGTGTGATAATGTCTACAGCTGACTACATGTGAATAATGCAGTGAAGAGATAAATGTTTCGTCTTGATAATGATCGCTCTTGATTTTAAGTTTATTATGTTTCATAACTTATCTAGCAAAATCTCAAATCAAGGGCATTAGAGGTAAAATTTAACGATGTAGTAAATGTAGTAAGTTTGGTATGGTAAATTTAATGTTAACAAGACAAGTTTAATGTCTTTCACCTTTCCCACCAGGATTTCAATAATAACAACTTCGAGCTACTCTGGCTTAAAGTCTCCCTCTCTCATTCCTCCTAATACCTCTGTTCTCCAGACTACATCCAGGCAGCTCTGTGAATATATCTCCTCTTGCATTGAGAATAGAGATTTCACCACTTTCCCTCTCTGAAATCATCGTCTTCGATAACGTCGATGCTTACAACTTGACATAACTCACCCACTCATCTCACATCGATGCTGCCGGCGCATAAAGCGAATTCTTTACTATTTCTAACCCTTTACATGAACTCGTTTCATCTCCTACACGCATTCCAGACCTACTCCAGATACCTTTGATCTCTTTCTCACCTTAAAATCCAACTCCTACCGAAATGTGTTCACCACTGCACGTATCCAGTCAACCAGTCATCATCTCGCTTAGTTATTTTTGGTACGCTCAATTTCCTCAGCCTCGCCCTAGCCGTCAGTACTCCTCCGTTGTCCCTAGAATGTCGACGCTGGAATTTTGTCTCTGTTCATGTAACAGTTTAAACTGTGCATTAATGATATCTAAGCTCACCGATCTCGTGGGTGATGCAAAGTTATGCGCAATGCACTCCAGACTAAAAAAAAAAAAAGAAAAAAGGAAGATTATCGTGAGATAATTTATAAACCTGAAAAGTTTAATATGTGATTCAGAACAAAAAATGAGATCCAGATCTTTTAAAAAACATATCAAAGAAAGTGAAGGATGTAATGTAAAGTATGTTATTGAGGGATTTCCTCGTTGTCATCTCCAGGTCTATAGAAGAATCTGAATTGAACTTTAGGAATCAACAAAGCACGCGTTAATTAATAAGTGCTTTGTTGACTCCTAAAGTCAATAATTCTTGTTTCTGAAGTAGGAGATCAGGATGAGCTAAGTTTCATGAGCGTTACGTAGTACCGATGTGTATAGTGATGAAATAATAGGAACTTGTAAAACTTAAGCGTGACACGACCAAAAGAGCCCTCCAATCAGCTGTGCTTCTTGTATAACTCTACTAAAGTAGAATACTTACACATATCAGTAGCTGTTAAAAAGACTCTTGAACAGTATTCCAATGAAGATCATTAAAGACCTGATAGCTGAATAAAGTAAAACATACAACTGTGTATGTTGATAAAGCTCTACACTTGTGAAATTGCAAGATACGACCGTATTAACACTTTTATGATTAGTCATAACATTCGTGAATTATCATAAACATATAACACTAGACATTCAACCAATTGAAATTTACTACGGCATCGTCTCTGCTAAAGTCATCCAACGACGGGTGGAGCCATGGAACCGGGTGGCGTTTAAATCTACAACCTTAAAACAGGAAAAATCCTTTCGACAGCTTTCCACACAGCCTTCCATCTATCAAATTTCCCTTGATCGACCCCAACCTAAGATTGGGGACATTTTTCCAACGTGTCGGACAAATAAATAAAACCTGAAACCTCGAAGTTAGGAAGAGATCTTCATTGCAGCTGTTACCCTTTTGCCGGGGAACAACATATTCTGCAATGTAATATGTTGTCAGTTGAACGTTGTATAAACTGATATGGTATACATTGTTGTTAAGTAAGACGATTATCTCGTACAGACAAAGAATCTTCATTTACTTCCTTTTAGAAAGCACTAGTATTCGCCACGTTACGGAAACGTTGACATAATACAAAACCTATTGGGTCGAGTCATAAATAATTTCCGTTTTTATCGAAGTAAATTGTAACCACGCATTTCTAACTTCTGATGTTTAAAATTGAAATGGAAACTACTGTTTTTAAAAGAGCCTCACCTGTCATTCATATTTAAGCATCATAGTTTAATATTAAAGTGCATATTTGACATGTGATGTGGGGGGGGGGGTTAAGAATGGAAAAATGCCAGAGAAACAGCTAAGAATATATAGTGTGTATGGCCAAGGTGTTACTAATGACCAGCAAGTGCGAAATTGGTTTCCACAGCAATGTTCCAGAGTTTTGTCATCCTCAAACCAGGATGCTTATCACTCTTTGATCAAGATGCTTTAAGATAATTAGTGGAATTCAGTCCTCGTAAAACGGCTCGGGAATTAGTAATTGACCTCAATACATCCCAATCCACCATCTGCCACCACGTGGAAAAGATAGGAAAAGTCATCAAGATGGGTGTTTCAGTTCCCCGTACTGTTAGTGAGAAGAAAAGGGAAGATCGCATGTCCATAGCAACAAATCTTCTTTCAAGACAGAGAAATGAGTTGTTTCTCAATAATATTACAGGTGATGAAAAATGGGTCTTTTATGACATTATCCAACACAGAATGTAGTGGATTGACAAGAATAAATCTCCAAAACCAACCTCAAATGCTGAGCTCCATGGAAGGAAGGTTACGTTGCGTGTATGGTGGAATCACCGCAGTATTATTTTAAGTTTTTAAACAGCAATCAAACACTAAATGCCGACTATACTCTCAAAAGTTGTAACATGTACATGAAAATCTTTTATGAAAACGCCCTGCACTCGCCAATAGGAGAAACGTTGTGCTTCTCCATGATAATGCAAGTGCACGTTCAGTAAGAATCACTCAGGATGAAATACTGGATTTGGGCTGATCTGTTCTACACCATCCACTATATTCACCAGACCTTGCACCAACTGATTTCCATTTTGTTCGCTTCCTACAAAATACTCTGATGGGGAAAAATTTTTCTCAGAAAGTTCAGGTGAAAATGTATGTGGAAAGCTTCTTCATGTCAAAGTCAGCTGAATTTTGCTTGAGAGGAATCAAAAAGCTACCTGATAAATGGCAGAAGGTCATCCAAAATAATGGCAACTGTGCTGATAATTGAAAATAATTCTTTTAAAACGTTTTTCATGTGTAAAGGTTTTTAACAATCTCGGCAAGATTTTCGCAAACGCAAAACTTCTGTTACGTGTGGTGTGTCAGCATCATGTTACCATAGGTAAAAATAGCCTTGAATATTTTGCACTGTGACTATACACGTATTTCTTCAATAGGAGGTGGCGTAAAGAGCTTACTTCCTATTTCAGACATGATACAACTAACGGAAATTATGCATAATAGTTACAGTATGGCTTTAAGTTTATTTAAGAGGAACATCCTTCAAGTAGCTTTTTACAGGATGTGTGTTTTGTACAGTTTGGTTGGTTGACTATCTATTCAGTTATGTCTATAGTAATCTTCACTGGAATACTGTTCAAGAGATTTTTTGACAACTATTGATAAGTGTATGTACCCTACTTTAGTGGAGTATATACTCTCTGTACAAGAAGCACAGATGGCCTGATGAGAGATCATCCTCAAGTCAATAAGGATGTCAATTTACAAAACCGGAGATTTGGAAGTGGCTTTTCCATCACACCCATGTTGATGCTATGTAATGTTTACAAAGAGTTTAGCCCTTCCTAAAATGTGATGCTTGTTTATTCACATTGTTTTGAGTTAATCAAGCATTATCTCACAATTTCAAAATTTCAATGTTGTGATTGCTTAAGATAGTTGAGTAAGTGTGAGACGCCAGATCTGACCAGTTTGAACATAAGGTAGATAGAATATTTGGATCAGACGTGGCCAGTTTCAATGTTAGAGGATCAATGCAATATACAGCTTTTTCCTTGTCTTGTGTTATACAGCCTTGGCCAAAAGTATTAGGCCACCCCAATGTTTTGAGGTTCTGCTATCTCAATGTTAATGAAACTCATGCCCATGGTAGATTATGGTATATTTCACAATATACATTAGTTTTAATATCCGGTTGACCTTCCTTTAGCATCAACTTCCGCTTTTATTTGGTCAGGCATTGAATCAGCTAGTTTCTTGCAGGTGCTGGGCGCAATTTTACTCCATTCTTCTCTCAACCTTTGGTACAAATGCTCTTTATTTTTAGTTGTGTTCCTGATAACTTCACCAAGAGTTCCCCATAGGTGTTCGATTGCATTTAGATCGGAAATTTGAGCTGGCCAGTCCATGGGTACAATACCCCGTGTCTCAAACCATTGACGAGTATTCTTTGCTGTATGGCATGGAGCGTTGTCTTGTTGAAAGATAACACTGTTTTTCGACGCTCCTGGATGCAATTTAGCACTTGATGGCTCTAAAACATCCGATAAAATAGAAACATAGGTAGCTGAATTCATCCTTCCCTGACGTAAAAACATTTCTCCGGGTCTTGTAGCAGACATGCAGGCCGACACCATGATAGAACCACCCCCATGTTTTACGGTTGGTACCAGGCATTCAGCCTTAAATGCTTCCCCAACTCTGCGACGCACGAAATTTGCACCAGATGTACCGTAAACCTGAGTAAAAACAAAAGTAATATGTAATTTGAGAAACATTATAATATTAACTTTGTTTATTATGTTATGGGAAAATAAAGCGGTGAGCTGGCAGAACCGATAGCGCTCCGGACAAATTCTGCCGAGGTCGACTTTGCTTTTGATCCTTTCGGGGCCGATAAAATAAATACCAGATGAGCTCTAGGATCGATGTAATCGACTTCACCTTCTCTTCAAAAACTGCTGTCTCTTTGCAAAAATTTGAAATTATTATGCTATGTGAAAATAACAACACCAAGCAAGGTTTGTTGAACATACTGACAAAAGATATAACAAAAGTGTTTTATAGGGACACGACATCGAAGATACAAGCATATATATATATATATATATATATATATATATATATAGACAGACAGATAGATAGATAAATAGATATAGCTTTGTATGTATATCATGTATATTTGCACATACGAACACACCCA
>NC_068986.1:2071941-2075920 GCF_001194135.2 Octopus bimaculoides | reverse complement strand
TATATATATATATATATATATATATATTTGTACATACACACACACATATATACATATATATACTCGTAGACACGCGCATGCATATACATCTATACACACACATATACGTATACAAAGACATCTAAATCCCCAGTTCATTATGTTTGTAACAAACACTAACAACTATAGTGACAGCCGACAAGCTCAAAAAACACGTGGCCGCTTGTTTGCATGTATGCAAATATATATAGGTTTACACTTTTGCTTTTATGTTTATATATGTCAGAAATTTGTGAACAATAGCGTCGTTTATTACAGATTTCCGACGAACGTAGGCCAATGCATTTGTGATGGCAATGAGTGTGTGCACCAAGAATTTTAAAGCCTGTGTCACATATTCCATTGCTCCAGTCAACTCAGCTGGGAAAAATGAGTTATCCTGCGACGGACCATCGTCCTGCATTGCGAGGAATATATAAACCAGGGAAACCGACTCTATGTTCCTTACTAAGCAATGTGGACTAACCCCATCTCATCTTGTGTCTGAAGGTTGTTTTTTTTCTCCTAGTCTTCATAGTTGAATGAAGGCATTTCTAGGCCATAGTTTGTTTGGCACTGTGTATCACTAGGCCTTGCTCAGGTATTAGTGTACTGGTAATTTTAAAATAGTGTCTTTCATACTTCAGCGGTAGTTCTAATGACCTGGGACTTGTAAGATTCTTAAAAAGAACGGTTGCTACAGTAACCTATGTGTTGTGTTATAAATCTTTGACAGCGAGTTTTTCGCACGTTTAACACCAACAGCCATAATCCTAAGAGAATTTTTCCTGAGTTTCGCGAGTTTGTTAAATGTGCTTTCATATTGGAAACGATAGTTTTTTTTCCTTCCTAGTCCAGGTTTCCTACACTGTTTGCAGCACTCCAATCCTCTGTGTAACAATATTGCAGATATTGTAGATAAGTGACGCCCACACAGGCCTGCAGTGTAATAGTAATCCCCAACGTGCAATGCCAGTTTTGGCGGGCTTTTTTTTCTTTAATAGAAATATTATTTAATATTTTGATGGCTCACATCTGACTTACCTCTCATCTGCCAAGGTTTCCATTCTCCTAATTTCCTTTTTCAAGCCGACTGCTGTTGTTTTGCTTCCTTCTATCAATCTTACTGACCTAAATAGAAAAGAATTGTCAACGTAAAGCTACAGCTCATTTTCATGGGCTTTAATCAGATCATTAAAGAAGAGTGAAAACAGAAATTTCTAAGGACTGATGCATTGATGCAGAGAGTTGACCTGAAAGGATGATTTCGATGGTCGCCTATGTTGTGTGACACTGCAAAGCTATCATTTCAGTATAGACCGGTGATGTGGAGGAAGGTTCGTTTCCTAAGCGTAACAAGGATAAATGCCAAGGAAACCGAAGCGTTTACTCTTTTACTAATGACAATTAATTTCAGCCGAATTCCTTTTCCAATCATAACAGTGCTACGCCGAGCAACTATACAAACTATCAATCCTTATGTTTGTAGGCAGACTTTCTAACCACTTTGTTAGTTGCGACTTCACGTAGAGAAAATAAGAAACTCGATAAGGTTTCTAAACCACTGAGTAGACGGCAGCCATGAATACATAAGGTAACTTACACCAATCCTCAGTCACTTTTTGTTAGCAATACAACATTTCAATGTTAATTTGATTTCGTTAAGATTAGATTTCGCAAAGTAATATTATACAGAGAAGAGGAGGTATTTTAATATATTTTTCTTCCTTTTCTTGTTAACTAAAACCCAATAAACATAGGAGAACGAATTCCAAGTTGACATTATAGACATTTAATCTTTAACTAACCAGTTGGTATTTACGTAAAGGGGACTCGGTATGACGTAGTTGCTGAAGTTCAAGTATGTGTTATGACTGTGGTACCTCAGAAGTTCTTGACTAACGAGGAAGTGTGGTTGCCATTTGTGAGGCACGTCTCTTTGTCAGAGCCGAAATCATAGGCCAAGCAAGTTATGTTGTTAAACGCTCACAGTTCTCTGCCAGTCAGCAATGTAGCTGCTGGTATCTTGGCCCTTGTATTCTATAGGGGAGTAAAAGTGTCGACGTTTTCGGGGGTTCTTTAGGATCTGACGAAGATGAAAGGACTATCAGTCCAGGAAATACAGACAACGTCTAGAAATCCCTGGCTGGGTACTGGTATTGGTGATGAGTAAGCATTGATAGTTCGAAACAAACTTTAGGACGTAATAATACCGTCAGATAGGAGTCCGAAAAACACACAGGGCAACGAAACCCTTCTTCACAAACTCGTCCAATGCCGACTTGTGGAGTTATGTCGAACTACTGTAATTGGAAAACCTCAAAACAGACTCGGATTCTAGCGAAGCCTATTGTAATGTTCTCGCTCCGCCTTCCTTTGTTCGGAAAGGAAAGGCAGTATTCATGTTTAGTGGCCAAGACAGAACAGATTGCATGATCAACAACATTTAAGTGAACTGAAAACAGATACCATCCTCTTCAGCCCAGACTCAAAACTTCAATAACTTCTGTTTCCACTTGTGGAGAAAAGCGAGGGCAGAGAGGGAGGTGTTGTGTTCCATCGAATTCACTAAACGGTGACTGTAAGTGACGAGAAGTGCCAGGTCAATTGAGCCAACTTTCACCATGCAATTCCAGTTGAAGAATGCAGCTGAGTGCGGCCACTTAACTTCAGTAAACAAAATCATGTTTCATCTAAAGAGTTCATTGTTTAGATGTTGCTGCTCGCCTATTGATACATATCATTTCATTCCTGGCCTACTTGGACTTCTCTGAAGAACCGGTTGTTCACAGCAGAAACTCAAGGGTGACAGGACGCTGCACCAGTCTTAATAAACTCTTTTCTCTTCATAAATATAAATTTTTCCCCCATAGGGGTAAGTTGTAATGAAAAATATAAAAAGAAGGAAAATGCACAGAATGTATATATATATATATATTTTTTTTTATGAGATAAGATACTTACGTAATCAACCGGTTTTGCTTTAGCTAATCACGACTAAGAAATTAATGAAATTATTAGAATTTCATGGTATCTAGTATATGGTATCATAAGTTTTTTTGTCCATGTATGTATATAAAATTTCATATTATGCTCTGTATTCAACTAAAGATTTATTCTGAAGCATATGTATATTGAGTTCTAACACCAGGTTATTAGTATCACAATGTCCAAGCGAAACATTCTCTATCTGTCTGACTGTCTATCTGTCTGTATATATGTGTCTGCATATATGTGTCTACATATATGTGTGTATATATATATATATATATCTGTGTGTGAGTGTGTGTGTGTGTGTGTGTGTGTGTATATACATATATATGTGTGTATAGGTATATATATGGTATACATATATATATATATATATGTAGACATATATACATGTATATATGTAAATATACTTATATATATGTGTATATATATACACATATACATATGTATATATATATACATATACATATATATATATATATATATATATACATATATATGTATATATATACAAATATATATGTATATATATACATATATATATACGTATATATACATATTTATGTACAAATACATATATGTACATAAATATATACACATATACATATATATACATATACACATATATATATATATACATGTATATATACATATATATACTTATATACATATATACTTACATATACATATATATGTACATATATATACATATATATACATATACATACATATATATATATATATATATATATAAAATATATATAGTTTTAGGGAAAATAACCAATTTTCAAGAACTCATCGATGAAAATCCACTATCACATATAGAAAAATTAATAATTAAAAGCACAATAAATGAGTATAATATAAAGTAAAGTAAATATCATAAGATAAATATAATAAAAAGATTACACGTGTTTCATAACCAATTTTCAAATAGAAAAGAAATTTAAATCGATTAAAATCAATTGAA
>NC_068986.1:2068791-2071200 GCF_001194135.2 Octopus bimaculoides | reverse complement strand
ATATATATACATATATATACACAAATACGTACAACGCGCACAAACACGCGTATATTTGTGCAGAAGGTTCTGATGCCTTTAGTTTTTTAACCCTTCGCTCCTTCTGTACGTTGAATTATACAGGATTTCACGAAGCAGGGATAAACACAACTGTCTTCACTCGACCCACTTCAAATTCCTCCACTAAACACGATTCTCCAATAAATACAAACTCTCAGCGATCTCAACGACTTCCTGCAACGTCCACGATCTCTCAACGACTCCAACGACTTCTCTCTCGTCTCAACCAATGCACTACTTTTTATAAGAGTTCGGCTAGTCCATTCTTCCAATCCCTCAGGGGTATCAATGAGTCTTGCCACAACATCTGCCCCTTTTGAGACTGACTTCCGTTGGAAGTTAATATTATTATTACTTTTATTTTTATTATTTCACCACATCTCCCTTTTTTGAGATTTTCTTCCTCGAGAAGTTTAATATTTCTTTTGTTTAGGCACTACTTCCAATTGCTATTTTTGCTTCCTCTTTCTTTTGCTGCTACACCTAGGTTCACCTTCTTGTGGTGTTGGAACATCAACGGTGTCTTAGAGCACTTCCATGGGTATCTCTTTTCTTTTCTCTGTATATCGATTTTTTTAGCTGATTTAAATGTCTTTTGTGTTCTCATTTTTCGCCTCCTATCATATACGTCATTTTGCTTATTCTTTTTGTTACTACTCCGTCTTCCCAACCTTCTCCTCCATTTTTTAAAATATATTTTGAAAAACACCTTGTCACTGAAATTAAAATACTTCGTCGGATTTTTAGTGTTTTCCCTATTTGTTTTTCTTACTGGTAACAGCTTGTCAGAAATTGACTTTATTTTTCGAGCAAACATTAGTTCTGCAGGCGACTTGCCTGAACAAGGCTTGATATTATCCTATAAACCCTCAAGAATTGTGTCAATGCTATGTCAACAACGAGCTCGTTTCTTGATTTCTTTAATGCTCTTTTAAATGTATCCACGAACCGTTCCTTTAGCCCATTTGACCTTGGGTGATATGATGGAGTAGATGTGTTCAGCTGCGTACATTTTCCAAAATTTTTAAAACTTATACGTCGTAAACTGCGTACTGTTATCGGATACTATGGTGTCCGGGACACCATACTTTGCAAAGAGTTCATGAAGAAATTCAATTGTTACCGCCTGGGCTGATTTTCTACATCTACATATTTCCGGCCACTTAGTATAACTATCTTCTACAATCAGGTAATATGCGCCATTTGCTGGTCTTAATTAGATGGATTCATATATATACCCTAGATTATATATGTAACTCTCTGAAACTCAATTCTAGGCATAGTTCCAGAGAGGTACATATATAATTCGCAGTTGAAAGTCTCGCATGAGATTTATTTCTGGTTACAGACAGGGCTAAAAACTTGTTCGCAACGGTAAACAGATGGGAACAGCAAAGAGCTCTTTTCACGTTGTCTCGACACATGAGTTGTTCTAAGTTTATTTGAGATTACTTCAAAAATTCAGTGCTTTTACAAATTTCACACATTCCCACAATTTCTCTTGTGAGCTCATATGGGTACATGAACTTCGATGGCAGAAATCTTACCGTAGTATATTTACATTTTTCTTATCAAGCCCATGTTGCCCCTTGTTAAGAACATGACGTGGGGAGTCACCGGCGACTTCTATGACAACCACTACCAATAATAAAGAAAATAGAAACAACAACAGTAACAACACACATATGTAACATTGTGCTAAACGCCAGCCAAACCCCGTTCATGAAGTAAATAGCGGACGAGTGTCATTAATACACGTAAATCTAGATAGAATTATTAACCAAAATCTCTCTCTCGACTGTAAGTTCGAATTAATTACAACTTGGATCGAGAACATATATTTAGAAACAACAGAAGTTCTATAGAAAGTGTTAACAATAGAATAGGAACAAATAGCATTGAGAAACGTAGATTGAATTTAAACATGTATGTTACCTACGGAATATTCGAGGATGAAGAAAGAACAGAGGTAAATCCATTTGTGCATTAAATGCATCATGGTGGGTTTGATTATGCAAACACAGCTGTGCATATATATATATATATATATATATATATATATATATACACATACATACATACATACATACATACAGAAATGAAGACACAATCAGCAGACTAGAAGCTCACGGATACACAGACACCTACGTGTGTGCGCGTGCGTCTGTGTGTATGTATATGTATATGTATGTGCGTATGCATATATATATATATATATATATACATATATTTATATGTATATGTACTTTATATATGCTTCACACACATATATATATGC
Organism: Octopus bimaculoides; assembly: GCF_001194135.2. NCBI lineage: Eukaryota > Metazoa > Mollusca > Cephalopoda > Octopoda > Octopodidae > Octopus > Octopus bimaculoides. The sequence continues at coordinate 2,068,862 of NC_068986.1, read as the reverse complement.
ATATAAATGCATACATATATAGACATATTCATATATACACACACACATATATATATATATATATATATATA
>NC_068986.1:2066525-2067090 GCF_001194135.2 Octopus bimaculoides | reverse complement strand
TATATATATACAAGTATATGTGTGTATATATATATAATTAGATATTTATGTAGATGCATATGCATGTCTATATGTGTGCGTGTGTATGTGTTTGGGTGTAGGTGGGTGTGTCTATGTGTATAGCTATGTACATATGTATTTTTCTATGTATGTATGTATGTATGTAGGTATGTATGTATGTGCGTATGCATGTATGAATACGTCTTCTGTATCTAATTTCTAATTTCCATTGTCAATTGAGTCTCTACTGCCATCGCTAGGAAATGCCTTCAGAATGGAATCGAGGGTTGGAACAAAAGATGTGCTCCCTATGTCTCGTTCGGTCGTAAGAGAAACAAGCCTCTGGCGAGACTCTCTCGCATTCTCCTGCCCCCTCCCCCTCCCCCCTCTCTCTCCTGTCTCTGTTTCTCTCTCTGTCATAGAAAATGACATAATTCCCTGATATTTTCATTAAGTCACCTTTACTCTGCTGGGGCAAAATATAGAAAGTGTGAGAACTAAATAATTAAATAACAACATAAGCATTCACACATATACATATCATATACATATATGCATATATATA
>NC_068986.1:2063489-2066448 GCF_001194135.2 Octopus bimaculoides | reverse complement strand
ATATATATATATATATATATATATATATACATGCGGGTGTATGCATGTATGAATATATATGTTTGTATGTATGTATACGCGACTAATTAACTCTGCTTCCTGAAGAATTGAGTTCCTTATTTAGTTCATTCCAACAAGTATACGTATATGTGTGTGTGTGTGTGTGTTTGTGTGTATGTGTGTCGTGTGTGTGTGTGTGTAAGCGTATGTGCGTGTGTATATGCATCTATGTGTGTATATATATATATATATATATATATATATGTTTGCATGTACGTATGAATGTATATGTTAATATATAGGTAGGTCTGTACTCGCAAATTAACTGGAGAAATAAGTAGAAAAGTACATAATTCCAGGATTGAAAACGAGTACACACACACATACACACACACACACACACACACACAAACACACACACACATACACACAGAATCGTGTTAATTACACACAACATATGTACACACTATTAACATGAAGCCACGTACACACACGCATGTACTGTGTACGGGCGGTGATAAACAGGACAAAGAGGACGGAACATTTGCCAGTAAATTTATAAGGCTCTCTTAATAATAGTAATAATAATAATAATAATAATAATAATAATTGTTGTAATTATTATTATTATTATTATTATTATTATTATTATTATTATTATTATTATTATTATTATTATTTATTATTATTATTATTATTATTATTATTATTATTATTATTATTACATCTGCGTTTGGAGAAGTCTTACTGCTGTGATCGATAATAAACCTATCACGTTATAAGATTAAGTATTGTGGCAAGAAGTTCCAACATTAACATAAAATAGATACCATTCATACACACACACACACACACACACACACACACACACACACACACACACACACACACAGAATCTGTCACTACCTCACTCTCTATTTCCGTCTTATTTTTTAATTTCTTTCTCTCTCTCACCTTCAATCTCTCACCCTCTATCTCTCTTACTATCCCTCTCTCTCTCTTACTATCTCTCTCTCTCTCTCTTACTATCTCTCTCTCTCTCTCTTACTATCTCTCTCTCTCTTACTATCCCTCTCTCTCTCTTACCATCCCCCTCTTTCTCTTACTATCTCACTCTCTCTCTTACTATTCCTCTCTCTCTCTCTCTCTCCAAATCTCTTTGTCCTTGCTTACATATGACAGGCTTGTTTTGAGAGCATTGTGCATATTTATATTGAGTTCATGCATGTACGTACAACTTTACACGCGCGTGCTTAATGTAAATTATAATTTAAGTGTTGTAATAGATACATAGATGCGTATATAAGTATAGGTATGTATGTTTATATATATATATATGTATATATATATATATATATATATATATATATATACACACACATACATACATCGTTGTTATTATGCAAATGTGTCGTAAGTCCAAAACGTTGCCTTTTCGGAAAACGAAAAAATAGTTTCACCATTTCATAACAAAACCGTTGATATCTTGGCATCCAAAACAGCTGTAGATACGATAACTTGACCAAAAGAACCGGCTATTGCAAGTAAAAAATAAATATTTAAAAAATATGCATTTAGCTAAATTTGGACATACGACAGCTTAACATAATAGCAACGCTACATATATACATATATATGTATGTGTGTGTGTGTGTGTGTGTGCGTGTGTGTTTGCGTGCACATGTGTGTACTACACTTCTTACCAGCCTTGGATATCATAAGAACTTCGGTCTAACGAGGGTGGTTCATCATGGTAGAATTATCAGTTAAATCTTTCTCAATTTTCACATTACATTTCGGTAAAATTAAGGGCGCTTTGGATGACATTGTCCAAAATACAGTATGCTCTGAGCTAAGCTGGGATGGTCAGGACTGGAAAAGGTATTGAACATTTGTTAGCTCCATCCGCTCTAATCCAGTACTAAGCAGCAACAGACGTAAGAAGGTCGATGAAAATAATATAAAAGATAGCTGAATAATAATAATAATAATAATAATAATAATAATAATAATAATAATAATAATAATAACAATAATAATAATAATAATAATAACAATAATAAATGCAAAAAATCGTGTCAACTGGAACGACTCATGTACTGAGAAAAGCATTATCGCTGCAAAAACAACATTCATTCATGAATTTATTTATTTATTTATTGTTTTTACATACATATTTTACCTGTGAATTTTCGTGTGTAAACTGGGAATGCATACAATGAGCTTCTCTGCCCTAGGTGTACGAAAAGCACTCGGCGAGAAATGGAAGAAAATTTGAAGAAAGAAGAAAACAAAACATAATAATAACATCGTAGGATACCTTAGGAATGAGAACCCAGATTCGAAATTCCCCCAAGACACGTGATGAAGGCTAGAGGGTATACCAGCCGAAACGTTGTGTTAACAACAAACAAAATGAGGACAAATATCCGTCAATAATAAATAGTGTAAATAAAGATAGCTATAGTTGTATTGTATAACTTGTTAATTTTACACCTAGTACATATAAGTTCAGCATATATCATTAAATACAACACTGTAAGAAAATATTCGCCAAGTGGCAAATGATTCTCAAAGTGAAGATAATTTTCAAAGATACCATTGAATAAAAAATTCCACTGGATTCAGAGTGAATATAATGAAAAGCGGATACTTATTTCTGTCTTACTTGTTTTAGTCATTGGACTGCAGCCAAGTTGAGTCACCACCTTCGAGTGTTTGGTCGAACAAATCGACACTAGCACTTATATACAGTCAGGTGCCTTTTCTATTAAACCCTTTGGCCAAATTGCTAAGTTACAGAGTGAGTGGGATGTCAAGAAACTCACAATGGATGCCAGGCGTTGTGTGTGTCTTTGTGTTTGGGGAGGGGGAAAACACAAAGACACATCTCCCTCCCCTCATATATATATATATATATATATATATATATATATATATATATATATATATATATATA
>NC_068986.1:2057283-2062853 GCF_001194135.2 Octopus bimaculoides | reverse complement strand
ATATATATGGTGTCGCAATGGCCCAGTGGCTAGGGCAGCGGACTCGCGGTTTCGATTCCCAGACCGGGCGTTGTGAGTGTTTATTGAGCTCCACGAGGCTCCGGCAGGGGATGGTGGCGAACCCTGCTGTACTCTTTCACCACAACTTTCTCTCACTCTTTCTTCCTGTTTCTGTTGTATCTGTATTTCAAAAGGCCAGCCCTGTCACACTCTGGGTCACGCTAAATCTCCCCGAGAACTACGTTAAGGGTACACGTGTCTCTGGAGTGCTCACCCACTTGCACGTTGATTTCACGAGCAGGCTGTTCCATTGATCAGATCAATTGGAACCCTCGTCGTCGTAACCGACGGAGTGCCACAATATGTATTATATACTATTTATTATATATATGCGTGTGTATGTATATGTATATATGAATATATGTGTGCATATACACACATGTAACATGTATATATTTACTTATATATGTATACGTATGTATGTAAATACATGTACGCCTGCGCGCGCGCGCGCGTGCATGTGTTGACAAATCAATATTGCAACGGAGAAGAAAATAGTTTGCGCTCAGCTCATTTAATTGAATAATATAGAGTTTACTAATAAGAATTTTAAGGAGATTAATAAAGATCAAACAAACTCCGCCTCAGAAGTATATCAATTCTTATCTGTTGAATACAATCTCGCCTTTCATATTATTTAGCGTTGTTTATCTTTATATACTAAGTACTATCGTAGTTTAAGGCAGTAACAACTCTGTGAGCCATGAAGTGGACGGTGGACATTGAGATCGTATCTTGGGTGACGCTCGTTCAATAAAAGAAGTTGAATGACTAATATCTTCATTCATCATTGCTTATATACTTGGTTCACTTCATACAGGCGACTAATTGGCAGGATTTTTAGAGCGACAGAAATGCGTTTTGTGGTTATTCGTTTCGACTCTTTGCTTCCCCAGCTCAGATCACGTCAAGCTCAACTAGGTCTTTCAGCGTTTCGCTGTCTATGAATTAAGTACCAGTTCAGTTTTGGGGTCCATTTTATTTTTTATTCCTAGAGGAAATAGAGTGTGGTTAGACCTGGATCGATTCATACACACACACATACATATACGCACACACGTTATAAATAACATATGAAGAAAGAAAGAAAGTAAGAAAGAAAGACAGAAGGGAAGAGAGAAAAAACTATTCTATCATTTTCAGGTCATAAGGTACTTAATGGAGTAGCCTAAATCTGATATAATGGAGGCCTTTTGGGGGTTTTAGTCGAAAATTGGTTCTTATACTTCAAAATTTACTCCGATTGTGGTACCGCTGCTGTTGTCATTGGATTTGCTTACATCTAAATCAGATCTGACTTAGACTTATGAACAAAAGGCATTCCAATTACAACCATCTTGTCCTTCTCTCGAATAATGCGTTATCCAGCGTGTTCTTATTTTCAAGAGGGTAGGATAACATTTGAGGAAGGTTTGGCTATTATAAGTAGCAATTCAGATAAATGCACGCATATGTGCATGCGCTCGCGTGTGCACGGGCGCGTGCGACGGACTTCTTTCAGTTTCGTTCCGAATACCAAATCCATTCGAAAGGCTTTGGTCCGCCTGAAGCTTCAGTAGAAGACACTTTCCCAATGTGCCGCACTGGGACTGAATACGACACCACGTGGTTGAGAAACAAGCTTCTCAACCAGACGGCCACCAAAGGACATCCCAGATTGAGCGTGTTCACCGTAACAATCCCGTCAGAGTTTTCTTTAAAAACAAAAATGTGATTTGAGAGATATTCAGTTGCTATTTCTAGCTGTTATTGATAAACCCTCTTCGAGAAGTAGTTTGAAAAAAGGGCATTCCAACATGACCATCACAGTATGTAGCAATACATAATCTGAAGGCAGTACGATGAATTTGAAGAAGGTTGAAGTGAAAGTACCACACAGGTGGAGTTACCGCGAAGAGATTTCACTCTGTGTGAGACTTTTACTTGAAGTATTGGGGCAGTAACTCTCTGAAGTGATTTCTTGATTGGCTGGTTAATTATAACCTCCACTGGTTACTCCCAGTACATCAGATATTAACGTCTGGTTAGATTTGAATGGGATTAAATTAGGTTGGATTGGATTTAAGCACACGCTTACAAACACACACACACACACACACACACACACATACACAGAGTTTCCGTCTACCAAATCCATTCACAAGGCTTTGGTGGGTCCGAGGCTATAGTAGAAGACACTTGACCAAGATGTCACGCAACCCGAAACCATGTGGTTGGGAAGCAAGCTTCTTACCCCACAGCCACGCCTGCGCCTATATATATATATGTGTGTGTATGTGTGTGTGTATGCGCGCGCATTTGGTTCAGAAGTTCGCTTCGCAACCATAAAGTCCGTGATTCCCACTGTATGGACACCTCAAGCATGGGTCTTTAGCATGATCCCAGGGGAAACGAACGTGAGCGAATTGTGAGAAGATGGAAACTACTTAGAAGTACGTCGGATTGGGAGGATGGGCTGTATTTGTAATTTAAAAGTACAGCCTTGTCACATTGTGTTTTGCTGAGTTTACTTGAGAATTACGTTGAAGGCACTCGAATCTGTACACGAATTTAGTGACTAGGTCATCAGATAGATCGAACAATTGGACGAAGTAATCCGTCATGTATCTGTTATGTACGCTGTTTCTAAGATCGTCATAACTGCACGCCGATGTACTTCATGTTTATTATAATTCAAATTAGTATACATTTCCTGTGGTTTTTTTCTTTTGTCTTCATTTATTTGGTATTTAAATCACCACAACGCTCAAGAACAAATCTGGGGGCCACGAGGTAAGATGCTTCGATATATTGGCTCAGATTCAGTCATCGAAATAACAAAAGTGTGTAATTTTATCAATATAGCAACTGAAACTGTTAATGTAGCAACCAAATCTCTCTGTACAAATTCTCTGCTTTTTAAGAACTACGTGACTTACGTTCGACATTTTAACACTAATTTTCATATTCTTATGGCTTCGTCAGAGGAGAGCAGAGTTTATGGTCATTTTAAACAAATGAAACAAACTGGAGGGAAAGAGAAATGTATCCTCGAACCAGAGCCCTGATCAAAAAGCTTGCGATGAAAGCGCAGAAACACTAATGAATGGTGTTAAGCCGGACGACAGATTAATTCTACCATTTAAAAATCAGGAACGGTCCATCCGACATACTTCCACTCAGCTTCCATCTACCAAATTTCAGTCAAAACGCTTTGGTCAGTCACAAAGATCAAATCAACTCTAAGGTGTCTCATAGTGGGTTCAACAACGAAACAACACAAAATTATGAAATTATGAAGCAAACTTTTTTGTCACACAGCTACATCTGCGTCCAATTGTCTAAAAATAAAAGATGACGAAAATCACTATAGCTATATATTTCATAAAAAAGAAAAACCCAGGTAAGTTAGTAAGCTCCTGGGAAATGAATCGTAGCAACTGGTTCGATATTTAAATTGAAACCAATTCAACTCCATGCTGCTAATTCATTGAGTAAATCGAGAAAGAAAATTTCTAAATTGTTGCAGTATTAATACTTACGAGTCTCAGAGTCTGAGTTCAATTGCTGCCAATGCTTATTTCTTCTATCAAACAGCAGTCAAGTATTTTGGACCCGATTAAATTTTTACCAGCCTTAACATTAAAATTTAAAAAATGGCCGGTAAGCAGAATCGACAGAACATCAGACCAATGCCTAACTGAAAATTGTTCTTATTGTATGCTTTCTAAGTACAAATTCTAGTGATATCAACTTTGGCTTTCCTTTACCAGGATTCTGAAAATATAATATAAAAATATGAAACAGAATATATAAAAGACGGCTTGTGTAATTGTTTGTCGCAGATGTTTAAATTATTGGCGACTCTTAGTTTAATGAGGCATAATTTCCCTAGAAGTGGCTATTACTCTATACGTAAATGCTAAGAACTTTCTCTCTTTCTTTCAATTCCTGATCGAACGTTATATGAAGCAAATTTTTTTTTTAAATTCCATTAATTTCCTCCTGATTTTAATTAATTTCATTTTTAATTTTAATGAAATATGTCAAATAAGTTACAGGTTATATCATATTAAAGATTTCTAAAAAGAATAATAAAATGCTATACACGATTACCAGGAGCTAGAAATCATAAGAATTTTGTAAAAAGTAAACAAAACAATTAAATATGAAAATTCTGTACATCTTCTTCCCAATATTCTTTAATTGCAAATTCAAATTTCAGATCCTGCAACGTTGTGGAGGCATTGTTTTAACGGCCATCTTTAGGGAGAAACGCATGAAACACACGTATTCGAATAAGTATAATACTATTCAAAAGCTGGAATCGATTTATCACCTCTTACTCTCTTACTCTCTTGCTTTCACTCTCTTTCTCTGTCTCTCTTTTTTTCTCTCTTACCATCGAATCAGCTACGAGAAGAAATAGATGAAGTCTAGCGAAGGATGAGCAATTTTATCTGACCTAGCATCTTACAAAAATGTCCCAATAAACCGAAGAACACGGCGGACATCGACGGACATCGACGTGCTTTTCGCTCCACGAAGGAGAAAAAAAAATATGGCCCTGTGTCGATCTTAGCAATCATGGAATCACAACAACTAGTTTCTCTCCTTTAAAAATACAAAGACCTTTGAAACCTTTACAAAAGAGAGAGATCAAAATGTATTTCATGTTACATAGATTAAAATAATTTATTATAATTGTTATTTCTCCGGGGAAAATTTCTGAAAGGTCTCTCCAATTTTTTCATCGCTTCGTGTGTATATGTGTGTGTGCGTGTGTGTGTGTACGTTCATGCGCGTGTGTGTAAGTGTGTATATATCATAGGTATGTATTCACACGCACGCGTATACACACACACGTATATACACACACGCGTATACACACACACACACTTATAGAACATTTTTTGTTACATATTTTCTGTTTTTCTTTTTTATTTATTATACGCTTTCATTCATCACTCATTTATTGCTTTATTTCATTCGGTCTTCTTCTTCCAATCTTTCTCCCCCCTCTCTCTCTCTCTTTTTCTCTCTCTCTCTCTCTCTCTCTCTTTTTCTCTCTCTCTCTCTCTCTCTCTCTTTTTCTCTCTCTCTCTCTCTCTCTCTCTCTCTCTCTCTCTCTCTCTCTCTGTGTCTCTCTCTTTCTCTCTCTCTCCGTATATCACTCTCGTTTCCTTTCTCTCTATACAAACAGGAACACACACGTATGTATGTATGTTTGCAAGTATGTATGTATATATGTTGTATATATGTATGTATATATGCATGTATGTATGAATATATATATATATATATATGCTTCTTTATGCTTGTATGTATATGTCTATGAATATATATGCATATGTATATGTATATGTGCATTTATATACACATATATATATATGTGTGTATATATATATATGTGTGTATATATATATATATGTATATATATACATACATATATATATATATATATATATATATATATATATACACAAAAACACGCACACACACACACACACACACACACACACATACACACA
>NC_068986.1:2056280-2057273 GCF_001194135.2 Octopus bimaculoides | reverse complement strand
CACACACACACACACACACACACACACACACACACACACACACACACACACACACACATATATATATATATATATATATATATATATATATATATACATATACATATATATGCGTATGAGTGTGTGTGTGTATACACATACATATATAGTATTATTCTATCACATATATATATATACATGCATACATACATGCACATACACACGCACACACACACACACACACACACTGACAAATACTTTTGTAATTTTATAATCAGCAAAATGCAATTCTCTGCCATCCCCACCTGCTCCCCCATCTATCATTCTTGCTCCTCCCTCTCTCTCTTCATTATTCTCACCACCACCACCACCACCACCATTATCATCATTATCATCATCATCATTGTCATCATCACAATCATCGACAATACCGTTGTTATCGTGCCGTCGTTGTCGTTGTGGGTTTCGTCTGAAGAACCCTTCCAGATCTTTCACCTCCGTTTTGTCTATTTTCGGTGAATACGTGCTACAGCAGAAACTCTAAGGATTGCACACACAACACTGGAATTTTCACCTGCCCTCGCCTCCACCCCTTTGCTCTCGTTCTCTCACTCGCTTTCGTCTCTATCTCTCTTTCTCACATCTCTCTCTCTCTCTCTCTCTCTCTCGTTTTTCTTTTCTTTCTAATATTATTTTTTCCGCCTGTTTCTATCAATCGACTCATTCTTATATGCTCAATCTCCTTCTCTTAGATTCACACTCCCTATCTCGGTCACTCTCCCTCCCTCTCTCTTCCTCTTCCTCTTTCTCACTTTACTTCTTTCTGTCCTTTCTTTCTTTCTTTCTTTCTTTCTTTCTTTCTTTCTTTCTTCTTTCATTATTTCTCTCTCGTTACTTCTCTTTTTCTTGCAATCTTTTTCCTTTCTTCTTCTTCTTCTTCTTCTTCTTCTTCTTCTTCTTCTTCTTCTTCTTCTTCTTCTTCTTCTTCTTCTTCTTCTTCTTCTTCTTCTTCTT
>NC_068986.1:2049094-2054198 GCF_001194135.2 Octopus bimaculoides | reverse complement strand
ATATATGTATATATATATATACACATATATGTACATATATATATGTATGCATATGTATATATATATACATATATGTATATATACATATATACATATATAAATATACATACACACACACACATATATATGTATATATAAATGTATATATAAATGGGTGTGCGTGTGCATGGATACACCTATACACTTATATATCCATACGTATTCACTGCTGCACACTTATGTGCACATCTACGTGTGTATGTATGTATATATATATAGTACAGATCGTGACTAACATTACAAAGGAAATTGTGAATTAAACTGCGCCGCACTTACTAATCAACAGGATATATCGGTACGGAATGGCGTATGGTAGTGAGAGAATCAGGTTGGGTAGGAGAATATTGGTGTAAGGTGGAGTGCGGGTGGTGTCGATGTAAGGAGGCTGTGTGTGTGTGTGTGTGTGTGTAGGTAATTGTGTGTGTGTGTGTGTGTGTGATGCGTAGTATGAAAGGTGGTTGCGCGAACTGGTAATTGTGTTGAGTGATGAATCCCTCTGTAAAGAGAGAGAAGTGACAATGAATGGTATTCTTTGTTATAGATGGAGGTGGCAACGGTTACCGTGGTGGTGGTGGTGGTGGTGGTGATTGTGGTGGCGTGATTTTGGTGGTAATTATGGTAATGGTAATTATAATGATGGTGATGGTGGTGGTGGTTGTGGTGGCATGGGTTTGACGGTAATGGTGTGGATGTTGGCCGTGGTAATGATGATGGTAGTGATGATGGTGGTGGTGGTGGTAGTGGTGTCGATGGTGGTGATTTTGGTGGTGGTGGTGTTAGTGGTGATGATGCAGACTGGGGTGATAGTGGTGGGTGGTGGTGGTGGTTTTGGTGACGGCGGTTGCTGTGACAGCAACAGAGATGGCGGCGGTAAAGTGGCGATGGGAGCGGTGACGACGCTGACGGTGGCGCTGGCGACGGCGGCGATGGTGGCGGTGACGTCGAAGGTGGCGGCGGTGGAATTCATGGTGATGTTAGTGATAGTGGTGTGGGTGGTGGTGATTGCACAGGTTCGAGTAATTGTCAGAGTGGTAGAATTAGTACCAGGCACCGTTTCTTGATGCTGATGCCGCTGATAATGGCGGGCTGAGTTTATGATGATGACAGAGGATACCTTCTTCGACAGGTCGCAACCAACACGCTTTTCACAACGCCGGGTCAGGGACCCCTGTCCTCCAGTGTCTTTTGTAGCTCCTCAATTTGACGTTGTATGTCTTTGCAAATGACGTAAATGTAGCCGAGTGGACTCCGTCCTCGTCTCGAGTGCAGAAATCTCCAAAATATAACATCCATTATATCTTGTAGTTCAGCACTATAGCAGTGGATAGCAAAGCCTACCCTTCGTTAAACAAAAATAATAGAGATGGGTGGGATATTTCCCTAAATCTCCCCTTTGGCCTTGCGATGCTTCGAGCTCTCATATGAAATCTGGTCAGCATACCGCCAAGGCGATCCTTAAGCTCTTTCTTCATTGTTCGAGTTTTGGGTCCATACAGAAGAGACAACTAACCCTGAGTGAGGTCATCGTAATCTCACTTTTCTTGTTCTTTAAGGGCATAACAAGATACATTTACCTCTGTTTTTTTTTTTTATTTCATAGCAAAATCTTCATCATAATCTCTTCGCAAGCTTTACATATGCGCCATCGTTGAACCTGACCTTTGAATCTTTTAAAAATTCATTGTGCACTCTTATACACACTGATTTACAGCAACTATCACCTCATCTATGTAATCAAATATTAGTCCCCGAAGACTGTCCTTTATTGAATGAAGCAGCTGGAAGTCAGAGAATATCAAATTCGAGATGTATCGCAGTTGAGGTGCCACTGACCGGCCTAACTTGCGGATTTCCTGATCTGTTCTCGATGTTGTATATATGGTTGCACATTATCAAGGTGAATATTGATCGTTTTCACTTTCAGTCATTTCCTATCGATGAATTAATTCTCTAAGCTCTTTGAGTGTCGCAATATACCGCTCGCTGTTCACAGTACAGCCACGTCCCAGGAAACCAAGGAGACTGATGTCTTTGTTATCCCCCAAAACAGTCGCCATGACTTTCTGTGCCGATGACTGGCTCTTGCAGTTCTTATGCTTTGGAAAAGAGGTGTGATGCTTTCGTTTCCGGATCAACAAGATATGCCCAAATTTCATCCCCTGTCATTATATCTGAAAAAAAATAATAAACGCGTCTTCATTGGCTTCAAACGCTTTCAGGAGATCAGAGAAAAATTCCACTTTTCTCCTCTTCAAATCGGATATCAACAGTCGTACACACCTTGCTAGCACTTACCGATGCCAAAACTTGCCCTCCATCTTTGTAATGCATTATCACTACAGTCTAGAGGTGTAGCAAGCTCACAAGTTTTGATTCGTTTTTCAGCATAAATCAGCTCGTCCACTCGCCGGCAATTCGTGTCAGTGATCGCATAGTTTGCTACAATGCTGGTCTCCCCTCCATTAACCATCTTCATCCACCAGCGCATATTGCTCGTGTCAATAATCTGTAACTTTTTCTGGATATAAGACATCCTGCATCTCTCCTCCTACAAGAACTTCATAAGGGCGCATTATTTCTTGGAACCTATTATTTGCTTGCAGTAGAAAAGAACAGGAAGAATAACTATAGAGTAAGAGTTCTCTACCAACTTGTGCACTTAATAAAAAAAATGTTATGTACCCCAGTACGACGCTCGAATATTAAATTCACTTTAGATTTTGTCACACGCTGTTGGTGAAATATTAATTAATTAAGGCGGCGAGCTGGCAGAATCGTTAACACGCTGGGAAAAATGCTTAGCGGTATTTTGTCAGTTTTTACGTTTTGAGTTCAAATTCCACCGAAGCTGCTTTTGCCTTTCGCCCTCTCAGGGTCGATAAAATAGATTCCAGATAAGTACTGGGGTCGTTGAAATCGACTTCACCCCTCCATTGAACTTGCTGACCTTGTGTTAAAATTTGAAACTAAGATTAATTAATTACTCTCGCCGCCAACAACTGCAGAATGTGCAAATTAATTTTACTCCCTTTTACTCATTTTACTTCCTTCCTTAATTATGCTTCATTTAGATAGCGATTGTTATTCAATACTTTTCATAGGCAGGAGAAATGAAGCGTGCAAATTCTTCGAGAAATGACCAATCAGCCGCGATATTTCGGAGCAACGCCTCTTTATTTTTCTGTGTAAGGAAAATTATCGCATCCTTGTATTGGATATATAATATAACGAAGCAGGGAGTGGGGAGAAAGTATATACACGACGAACTACTATTACTATTACACATAACTCAACTGCTACCAACACTGAACTTTCTTTAGTTTGGCACTACAGCCATAACACAGAGGGGACAGAACAAGGACAGACAAAACACCACAGTGGGGACAAAAGACACGGAACGAACAAATGAATGATGGATAATAACAATGAGGATGAAATGGGTTGCCTGCTCCCCACTCGCAGGCAGTATCATTCAAATGCTTTTCGTTTTACTTTTATAAATCAGTTCTTTTTTTTCCCTCTTATTTTCCTTTTTGCATTTGTTTTTAGTCATTTAAAATTTTAAAATTTTTACTCAATTTTTTTAGAAACTATTTTATGTACGCCAACAGGTCGTCATACTCTACTACTGGCAGCAAGTCGTCGAACTCGACGCGTTCTCCCGTTGGGTCCATCTTATTTCCGAACAGTTCTCGTAGTTTTTCACATCTCTCGTCGTCAATAACTGTTACTTTCGTACTTTCTGGATAGTATTCCGTCGTTAGTTTCACTCTTATTACTGTTTTCATTTTTGTGATTTTCTTCTCTATCTCTGTACTTTTCGCATATCTTACCATATGCTATTTATGCTTTGGTTCTTTTTATTTGTTTGTTTCTGTAGTCCCACGTGTTTTGCCGTGTTGGCTTCCTTTGATGTTGTTGGTGTCTCGTGTTGTGCTTCTTTTTTACTCTCCTTTCTTTGCTTTAGTTGGCACTTTGGCGGTGAGTCCACGTTTTATCTCCTTTTCTTCATCTTATTCACCACGTTTACTCCTCCTCCACCTTCTCTGGACACTTCTCAAATACTGGGTTTGTCGCTACGGTACCCCTCTCCTGCTCCTCACCCTGCTGCTTCTATTCCTCTGCATAACTTCGTCGTGTTTCTGGGGACACCTTGCTTTCAAGTGTCCCCTTACTCCACACTGATAACAAGTTGGAGGTCTTCCCTCCATCACTATTCTCAAATTCACATCTTCCGGCACATCAACCAACAAAGCGACCCACGTCTAACGGTGATCAAACAATGATTAACCCGAAAAAAAACGAACTCTCAACGATTGCTACCAACATCGAATTTCCAATCGTTCACAATAACGAGTCAGTCCACCTTTTAGTCTCTTGAAGGATGATCAGAATTCTTCCACATTAAAAATAATACAATATATTTTACATTAGTTTACTTTGGATAGCGTAGATGTTATATACTGAAGAGCTACATTAAATGTATGCACGTGTGTATGTATATGTACCTTGTTTTAAGATTTTGAACATTTCTAGAGAGTACTTTTGTTTACTAAATGGATAATCTCAGTGAATCGAAGCTTTTTATTTAGATATATGTAAACCTACTGTATCTGTTAAAGCTACCCAATGAGTTAGTGATAATCGTAAATGTGTGACGAATTAAAACGAGAGACAAATTAAATACGTATAAAGAAATTCACATCTTTAATTGTAGAATTCCTCTTACAAAGCGAACAATTGTTTCGGTTGTATTAACATGTTTAGATACAGAAAATATCGCTGAAATTGATATTTCCGAAAATACATGTTAACACAATGTTTTCAAGGCAATCTAAAATTAGTTAAATCCACAATGAACTGAGGAAATATATCCAGTACACGAACGCATACAAAAAGAACGCTAGGTAAAAAATATAATTATGCCCTATGATCAACTGCTAAATTAAAAGAAACATTTGAAGATGTACCAGTCCCCGTATTCATAATTGTTTGAAATCTAGATTCCTGATAATATTCACAGTCCAGGTAATCGAACTCGGATTTACCGATCAGAAGAGCTAGA
>NC_068986.1:2039760-2043807 GCF_001194135.2 Octopus bimaculoides | reverse complement strand
TATATATGTGTGTGTGTGTGTGTGTGTGTATGTATGTATGTATGTATGTATGCATGTATGCATGTACGTATATATGCATGTATGTATTATTTGGACAGAAATTTGAACAATGAATGCAAATGGTTTGGAGATATGATTTTGTTTAATCACCTTAGAATTATTTATTAATTGAAAATGTGTGACAATCGTATTTTGCTTGTTACATGCTGAAGCATCCTGCTGCTTCACGGTATGTGACTTATATATGTATGTATGTATGTATGCGTGTATGTATGTATGTATGTATACATGTATGTATGTATGCATGTATGCTTGCGTGTATGCATGTGTATGAGTATATATATAATTTCATACGTCTATATATATATACATACATTTATGCATATAATGTATATATATATCTATATATATAACGTAATATATGTATGTGTGTGTGTATATATATATATATATATATACACGCACATACGTATATACACATAGAGATGTAAAATAAGTATGTATATATGTATACATACGAATATATGTGTACCTATATATATACATATATGTATGAATACGAATTTATATACCTTTATACATACTTGAATACGTACACATACATACATGCATACATACATACATACACACTCACACACACATGCATACATACATACATACATACATACATACATACATACATACATGCATACATGCATACATACATACATACGTACATACATACCTGCATATAGGTGCTTGTTTACTCTCCTTTATAAAATACTAATATCTGAAAGCTCGTACATAAACAATGAACATTCATCGACTCATTATTTCCTTTGTTGAAAGAACAACGACAACTATGGAGTTATAATTTTCATTTACTTTTCTTTGTATCTTACTTGTATTTGTACTATTTTAAAGTTGAATTTCTATCCTATATCACCGGAGGAAATTTTCCAAGATCTTCAGGGAATCATTAACCTTTTCTCTATGGTTGATTATTGCCATTTGAACACGAATAACTGAATCCAGACAGAGATGTGCAAAGCATAAAGAATGATGCTGTTAACAATGTTTTCGTGAGTAATAGAGAAAATGTTAGAAATATAGAAAAAAGAAATATTAAACGGTTAAAACAATTGGGATTCTCTTTTGGATATGAATCGATAGCGTTGATAAAAGGAAAAGAAAAGCAATGATTGAAGCATGGAATATGAAATTTAAACTATAATAGAACTAAATAGGGAAGAATACAAACATGAGGTTAAATTTTAAGATAAGGTTATTGGGAAATAAAAAAAGGGATAAAGAAAAAATTTTTAAAAGAAGTTTATTTCAAGGGAGACAAGCATTAGAAAACAGGGGATATTGTTTAAACTATTATAAGTAATAAACATTCAAGTGGTAAATGATGCTGAGAAATAATAAAGCCGTAATGGCGTGTGGTTGTTAATATTTTACGGGTAGAAGGTGAAAAGGGTTGAGCTAGGAAACTAAAAGGATTAAATGGATGTGAGAATAAAGCGTGACAGCAATGAAAATATCGCTGGAGGTGGGAATAAAAGGGAATGCGAGAAAAGAAGAACTAAAGAACAACTAAAGATTTCTTTGCGTTAGTATAAGTTTAGCATGCGATCTTTATAAGGGACGGGGAACATGGATCGACTGCTGTGAATTACTGGTATGTATTTTATTGACTCCGGGATCATGAAATTCATCGTCGGCTCTACAAGACTATAAAACCAAGCAGTTTGTCTCAAACTCGAGTAAGTGTATGTAGTTGAGTTGAGTGTTCCGTTCTTCTCAGCAGTCATGATTAGTATCGATCTAAGTCTCTATGTGATTGCTTGACCTGGTAGAAATAGCAGTCAAATGTCCTTCACAACACATCCTATCATCCTGAAAAAGGAAGGACTTACTGAATAATGTCGTTCTAGATAAGACATTGTCTGAAAAAAATACGGATGGCCACAACTAGAATATGTTTTGATCATGTTTGCTCGACCAAGACAGACCTGGGGCTAAATAAGAACAGCAACAACAATATCTATGATTGGATTAATTTATTTGTTAATGTAGGAAGCATATTGTTTAACTCAATCAAGTTAGAACAGGTAAATTTGAAAATGGTGTGTATCTGGAACACCGGCTCTCAAAATTGTAGCCATCGAGGAATAATGGAGATCAGAATTGATGCATTTTGAATCTCTCTTTTATCTCTTGTTTCAGTCGTTAGACTGCGGCCATGCTGGGGCACCGCTTTGAAGATCTTTTTTTCTTTTTGTCGAATGAATCACCCCAGTACTTTTTTTTTACAAAGAAAGTCTGGTACTTAAAGAAGTGCTTAAAATATTAATTTCAACTTTTGGCACAAGGCCAGAAATTTCGGGGGTAGGGCGAGGTAAGCAAATTACATCGACCCCAGTGATCAACTGGTACTCATCAGATCGACACCGGGAGGATGAAAGGTAAAGTCGACCTCGGCGGAATTTGAACTCAGAACGTAAGGATGGGCGAAATGCTTCTAAGTGATCGTGAGTGTAACAGCCCAACCACTAGGTCACGTGTGCATTTATATACATGTGTGTGTGTGTGTGTTTGTTTTGCAAAACGCCTAGGAATTGAACTTCGTTCACCGGCACTAGGCTGGCAAAACTTTGTAAGCAGTAAAATAAAATTGAATTACTATAATTAGAAGAAAACATTTTTTTTTGCGAGTGTATATTGATGCGTATGAAGAATAAAATTAAAACAATAACTGCAGGTGGTCGCTGGTGGTAATTAGCAAGAAAACGTAAACGAAGAATTTCCAAGAACGATGGATTCCAACTGATTGAATCTCATTACTAACAACACCAATTTCACCATCCATCACCATTCTCATTAAAATTTTTGAAAAATAAAAGAACAAAAACAACAACAAATGAAAAGTAATACCAACAAGAAGAAAAAGCAAGACTTAAGACGACTAAGACTAACAATCAAATACATCAATTACAACAAAAGGAATAAATAAAAATGAAACAGTAACAACATCAACAACAATGACGACGCCAACAACACTAACAACAAAATATAAAAGAGTTAAGAATTAATTTAAAACGTTCGTTGACAACTAATTGCTTACTACTTCTTGAAAAATACTCGTTTTACGGCAATTTGTCACGACTGTCGTGCTAGTAGGCATACGTAGGTTATGTTGGCGAGAACCTCTGTTTCCACTGTCACGTCCTTCATGATGGTGGATGCAGATTTCGAAATAGATTCTTCGATACATCTTTGTCGTTTACTATCAAGAATTTATCGGAGTTTTTGTTTCGCATTTTCAAGAGAATGGCGGCGTTAAAAGAAAAATCAAATGAAATTTTTGGTATTAAACAAAGAAAACAACGAGTCGTCATCTGATTTTCTGGCAGGACTTTCTATGTTCTTCAACTAGACTTTTATCCCCCGTTGCTTTCTACTTTAATTCTGTCATGAGAAAAGTAGCGTACATCAACAAATTACATGCCTACCAATTAATCAATCAGTTGGATATAAACTCTGGAACACTCGAAATATATGCGTATGTATGTTTGTATATAGGCAAGCATATACATACATACATACATACAAATATGCACACGTACGTGCATACATACATACATATATATGTAAATATAAATATATATATTTGTGTGTATATGAATATACATACATACATACATATATATGTATGTATATATATATATATATATATATATATATATATATATATATATATATATATATACATACATATATGTGTGTATGTGTATGTGAATATCTACATAAGATATATGCATTAATGAATATGTATATTATATATACATAATATCTATATACAATATGTATATAATGTGTATATGATATGTGTGTAATATATATACATGAATACTTATACATATATATATGTATGTGTGAGGATGTACACACTATGAACTTCTATCTCTCTCTTTCTTTCTCACTCTATCCTCGATCTTTGTCCTTCATTAACTCTGTATATATATATATATATATATATATATATATGTATATATATGTATA
>NC_068986.1:2038090-2039684 GCF_001194135.2 Octopus bimaculoides | reverse complement strand
ATATATACATATACACACACGCACACATACATATACACATAGATATATACATATATACACATACACACACACGTGCGCGCATAAATGCATATATAAATACATATGTATACAAACATGTGTATCTATATATATATATATATATATATATTTCGTCTTTGTATTTTTGTATTTAATAAGGCATTAAAACGAATGATTCTCCCCAGATAATAGCATATATATATATATATCTATATATACATATATATATATATATATACATACATACGTACATATACATACAGATGTATACATACATTTATAAATATGTATGTATGTATGTATGTATGTATGTATGTATGTATGTATGTATGTATGTATCTACTAAGATTCATGAAAGAGGAAGAGGGGAAAAAGAGTGAGAATGAAAGAGAAGGGAGAGATAGGTAGAGAGAAAAATATACAGAGAGAGAGAGAGAGAGAGAGAGAGAGAGAGAGAAAGATAGAAAGAAAGAAAGAGAGAGAGAGAGAGAGAGAGAGAGAGAGAGAGTGAGAGAGAGAAGTTCATAGTTTAATGACATGTGATAAGATTGGGAGGAAGCATTCACCATTGGGCAGCTTCTCTTTCAGAGTGTGAGATAATTAAAACTGTTGGAATCTCCGTTAAACCAATATATCATAATCTTTTCACATAGTTCCCAACATCCATCCATCTATCTATCGATCTATCTATCTATCTATCTATCTATCTATCTATCGATCTATCTATCTATCTATCTATCTATCTATCTATCTATCTATCTATCGATCTATCGATCTATCTATCTATCTATCTATCGATCTATCTATCTATCTATCTATCTATCTATCTATCTATCTATCTATCTATCTATCTATCTATCTATCTATTTGTTTGTTTGTCTGTCTGCCTGTCTATATCTACTTGCGTACCAACATCTATCTGCAGGGTCGCTGTGTGCTAAGCAGTTTGGTTCCTGGTTCAGTCCCACTGCGTGGTACCTTGGGCAAGTATCTTTTATTATAGCCTTGAGCAGACTAAAGGTTTATGAATGAATTTGCGGTTATATATAATTGTTAAAGAGAACAACAAACGTTAAGGCAAGGTAAACATCTCAAGTCATTTACATTATTATTATTCTGAGATATCCCAGAGTATGGAATATTTCGTCAGCAGAGACAAATAGGGAAAATGAAAAGGGTATAGATGCTTGTGTTCGGCAGTGCAGTACAACGTTTTGTGATATTTGGACCTCTATTTATTAAGGAAAACGATCAAACATAATTTTTGTTTATTATTGCTTGAAAAAAAGACATGGCTCCCGTGACGTCAACACACATACACACATACAGAATACACACATATAATAAAGTCATGGCGTGTCAATTAACACAAACACACGTCCGCTATCCGTGACATATACTCCCACATAATCTTCGCGCACTCTAAGGAAAAAAACGTCGTGTTTTTGACGTACACAACATTTTAATCATTTAGAAATATTTTTAACTGAATGTGATTTCAAAAATGTAAGTTATTTGTACAGTAATATTTATATTTTAGCTTTCTTTAAACAAACAATATTTTAATGTTTTTTTT
>NC_068986.1:2037018-2037917 GCF_001194135.2 Octopus bimaculoides | reverse complement strand
TATATATATATATATATGTATATATATATAGGTGTGTGTACGACAACGGTCTTCTTTCAGTTTCTGTCTACCAAATCCAATCACAAGGCTTTAGTTGGCTCGTGGCTATACTAGAAGGCACTTTCCCAAGCTGCTATGCAGTGGGACTGAACTCGGAACCATGTGGTTGGGAAGTAAGCTCCTTACCATACAACCATAAGTGAGAAAAAGATCGTATATTTGTCAATAGTGTCGTTGCATTAATCAAAGTACGCAGCATTATAGATTCATTGCAGTCAAATACCGAAACCGGATTTATGATAACAGCATGATTACGCAATTATATTGATATAAAGAAAAGAACTGAAAATAATTTGGATCCATATTTTGCTATAAATTTTATCGAACGCTTCAAATTCTGTATTCGTTTGATTTGTTAGGACTGAGCGAAACATATGTCAATGAGTAATGAATCATTTTGATTTAATGCTGTATATCAATACATATATGTAGATGTATGTATTATGTGTATGTGTATATATATATATATATATATGTGTGTGTGTGTGTGTGTGTGTGTGTGTGTGTGTGTGTGTGTGTGTGTGTGTGTGTGTGTGTGTGTGTGTGTGTGTGTGTGTGTGTGTGTGTGTGTGTGTGTGTGTGTGTGTGTGTGTATATTATAGTTTATTATATTTCTAGTCTTCTACATATATTAGTTAGATGTCACTTATCTGTCTTTTCACACTCTGCCTACCTACGTATCTATTTGTTTATTTGTCTGTGTGTGTAGGTGGATGGATTTATGTCTACTTCTCTGTCTCCCCACCTCGCTTCTTCGTCCTTTCCCTCTCTTTCTCTCCTGTTTCCATACTCAATCATACACACAAAGATACACACACACATATATATAAATACATATA
>NC_068986.1:2035666-2036496 GCF_001194135.2 Octopus bimaculoides | reverse complement strand
ATATATATATATATATAACACCAACATACACTCACTTCTCATTCTTTCTCTGTATATCTGTCTCTGACTTTCTCTTTAATGTACTCCCTCACTCCCCCATCTCTCTCTTTCTCTCTCTCTCTCTCTCTCTCTCTCTCTCTCTCTCTCCCTCTATCTATCTGTCTTTCTCTCTCTCTTTCTCTCTCTCTCTCTCTCTCTCTCTTTTATTTTTCTCTATTTCAGTCGTTGTTTCTCTCTGTGTGTCATACCATCGTTTCGCAGCAGCTAGGAGAGAAAGAGCGACGCTAATAGATCTATCTCTACGGGCAAAAATTTATTGTTAGAGAATCAAACTGCGTTCACCGTTTTCCAAAGTCACGACAGTTGATGCGCTGGCGGAAGTGGCCATCAAAGGTTGCAACGCTATGATCTCGTTCACATCGGATTATTTGGGGGATGACATTCGACAACTTCCTCTATCTCTTTCCCTCCGCTTTCTTCATTCTTTCTTCTTCTCTATCCCTTTCTTTCTCTTATTCTCTTTCTCGTAATCTCCTCGTCTTTTCTTTTCGTTTCCTTCCACCTCTTTCACTTCGTTTTCTCTCTTACCTTCATCTCTTTCTGATTTCAATTTTCTTTTATCTTTTTCTTTCTTCATTCTTTTGCATCTCTTTTTCATTCTTCTCTCATATTACAACTCTCTTTCTCCCTCCTCCCTCTCTCTCTATATCTAATTCTCTCTCTCACTCTCACTATATACATCCATCCATCTATCCATCCACATACACGCATACACAAACACACACACACACATATATACGTACATATATACACACATATATACATATATA
>NC_068986.1:2029938-2034983 GCF_001194135.2 Octopus bimaculoides | reverse complement strand
CCACAAATTTCATTATACCCCTACACCACCACCACCACCACCACCACTGCCACCACCACTACCCCAGGCTGATCAAATCATTAACACATTATAAATAAATATACATTGGTTTGTTATTCTAAATTCTATTTACCATTTGCTTTGGTAATTCTATTTTCTTTCACCTGTCCTCCTCCTCCTCCTCTCCATTATTTTTCCTCGTCTTCATCTTCATCATCCTATTATTATTGCTTCCCTTTAATTATTATTGTTTCAACGTTTTGTTCCAGTTGATTCCAAATCTTCCAACTTTCAAATCTGTATTGTATGAGCTTTTGTCATAATTTAGTATTAACCTTGTATCTTCTAGTTATTATTATTATTATCATTATTATTATAATTGTTATTGTTGTTGTTGTTGTTGTTGTTGTTGTTCCGCTGTTGTCTTCCATTTTGTTTCGGTTGTTGCTTTGCTTGTAATTTTGATTATTGTTCTTGTTGTTGTTGCTCGTTAGTTCTCCTCTTAACTATTTGTATTTTAATAAATAGTTTAGTTGCTTATTGATGGTTTTTGCCTTTTTCCTTTCTTTTCTTTTTTGACTTTCTATTTTGGTGGATATTTAGAAAATTTATCTACTAATGTCATTTATTACACTCTCAAAATCATAAATGTGTGTGTGTATGTGTATGTGTGCGTGTGTGTATGTGCGTGTGTGTGTATGTATGTGCATATGCATATACGCACGCACATACATATATACACAACATATATTACATATATGTGTGTGTGTATATGTATATATATATATATATATATATATATATATATATATATATATATATATATATACATATATATATATACTTATATATATACATGTGTATATATGTATGTACGTAGGTAGGTATGTGTGTATGTATGTATGTATGTATGTATTTATGCATGAATACACACATATATGAGAGTGGTAGTGGCGGTGGTTAGGGTGAGGATGATGTTGGTAAATAATGTTAAAATCATACGTTATTGGTACTGCTGTTATTTTATTATGGTAAACAGTTTTTTTTTTCTCTCTGGAACAGTGAATATATGAAACATTGAGGCGTGGTAGCCTTGAGACATAACATGGCTGATGTTATTTATTTCATACTGCAGCAGCAGCAGCAGCAGCAGTAGTAGTAGTAGTAGTAGTAGTAGTAGTAGTAGTAGTAGTAGTAGTAGTAGAGGTAGTAGTAGTAGTAGTAGTGATGTGAATGTATGGCCTAAAGTGACGCAGTGAAGTTTAGTCGTGTGAATGCATGGTATGATTAAACCAT
Organism: Octopus bimaculoides; assembly: GCF_001194135.2. NCBI lineage: Eukaryota > Metazoa > Mollusca > Cephalopoda > Octopoda > Octopodidae > Octopus > Octopus bimaculoides. The sequence goes on along the minus strand of NC_068986.1, from coordinate 2,033,687 downwards.
AAGAAGAAAATATTGTAGTTTTGTATAGGGATACTGTAGTGTTGTATTGTAATAGTATTGCTGACTATATTTAGTATGTAGTAATGCATAGTAATGATTAATAGGGCTTTCTATACTAAGAGGCGAGTCGGCAGAATCGTTAGCATGCCGGGCAAAATGCTTAGCGGCATTTCGTCCGTCTTTACGTTTTGAGTTCAAATTTCGCCGAGGTCGAATTCGCCTTTCATGTTTTCGGGGTCGATAAAATAAGTACCAGATCAGTACTGGGGTCCGTGTAATTGACTTACCTCTTCCCCCGTAATTGCTAGCCTTGTGCCAAAATTTGAAACCAATATATTGTTGTATACTAGGCAGTGAGCTGGGCAAAATGCTTAGCCGCATTTCGTTCGTCTGTTTGTTTTGAATTCAAAAGCCACCGAGGTCGACTTTGCCTTTCATCCTTTTGGGGTCGGTAAAATAGTACTTGGTTGATGTAATTGATTTACCAAACTCTCCAAAATTGCTTGCCTTGTGCCAAAATTTGAAACCTACATAGTATACTATTCTATTGTAGTGTATAGTAATGTATATCAATATATATGTTAGTATAGCACTTAAATATGTATATGTGAATTAAGGAATGCGCCAGGTCCAGCATTCGATCCTGTTTTCAATTCGATTTCCGTACTTACCTCATGTATGGTCTTGAACGTTGGGTATTGCCCGAAAGAGTACGATCAAGAATACAAGGCGGTCTAAATGGGGTTCCTCCGAAGTATCTCTAGAGTAATGTCACTTGACAGAGTGTGTAACTAGTAAATTAGAAGTCAATCCAGGTCAAGACGCTATTTTACGACATTGAGTGGTCACAGATCTGTTACTGCGGACAAGTGATTAGAGTGACGCAGGAAAGAATCGCAAGACGGAGTCTTTCAGCCGAGCCAACCGAGCGAAAACTTAGTGGAACGTGAAGGTTGGCTACTAATTCATAGTCTTTGTTGCTCATGCTTGGGAATCCTGCCGGAAAATCTAAGGACAATTGCTTCTGATAGGATCCTATGGTGGAGTTACATTAGCTGTGTAAAGGTTTAATAGTTGTGTAGTTATATAGGAGTGAAATTGCATAGTTTTATATTGTGGAGTAATAATTTAGAAGTGTAAGGAAAAGTGCAGGAAGGTATGGTGGACAAATATAAAGGCAGCGAGCTACCGGAATCATTAGAGTGACAAATAGCATGTCTCGTGATATATTGTTCCGGCTCTCGGTGATATAAGTTCAAATCCCGCTGCGATTCACTTCTTTTGATCATTTCAGCGTTAATAAATAAAGTACCAGCGGATTGGCAGAATTGTCGCAGCGGTGGACGTGATGCCTTTGCTGTATCAGCATCAGATCTCTGCGTTCTGACGGTAGGTTCTTGAACGACATTGGTGAAATAAGGGAGAGACTTGCATGCCTGGGCAACAGAAGAAAAACAAGCAAACCGTACTCATACCTTTCCTCTGGAGTGGAGCTTTACCATGTGCAGACTCAGAGTATCACGAAACACGAAACATTCAGAAATCTCGAGCATTAACATGGATGCTGTTTATGCTACATTGTAGTAGTACTAGTAGTTTTAGTATTAGGAGTTTAATGGTGATACGGTGGTATAGTTTAGCATTACTGCACATATATAATAATTTTATATATATATATATATATATATATATATATATATATATACATATCTATGTATATATATATATAGAGAGAGAGAGAGAGTAAACACGTGTACAAGTAAATATACGACTGCTTCTGTTGTGTTTAGAGCTCCACGTAGAGTTTTCGTAACCCAATCGGCTTTCTGCATAGTTGTTAATTAACTTCTATACTGATTAGTATTACTAATTATGACCCACAGAGTCAAGTGCATGAAAAATAAGAATAGACATATCTTTATATTATAGTTCCTACACGCGTTTCCCCCATTATGGTCGTTTATGGGTGCGTGCGTGTGTATTTGTGTGTGCGTATGTGTGTGTATATACATATCTACACAATCGCGCGCGTGCGCACGCACAGATAGATTGGTAGATAGATAAATAGACAGATAGCTAGACAAACAGACAGACAGACAAGCAGATTGATACGGACACACATACATGTATACGTGCATAATTATACCTACGTATATATAAATGAATATTCGCATCGTCCCTGTTGAGGGTCAGGAGCCTCAGGCAACCAACGTCCATTCATTGCAACTCCAAGCTCCCTTCGGAATTCAATTGGTCCAGTCGGTCGAGTTCTCTTCCCTCTCGATTTACAAGTTTAACGTTTGCTTCTCCGGAAACACTCACAAGCAGCGAGTGTTTATATTGAAATAAAACTCGTTCCTTCTCTAGGTACCTCTTAGAGATGCAGAGCCTAGACCACTGTCCACTTATTTTGCCTTGTGCAATGTCTTTTCCTAGAAACATGTTTTAACACCGAAGGACTGTCTCAACTCCAGTGGTTTTACTAACCCGAAGTTTCGAACTCACCACACTGTACTTGCGGCAGTATTCATCTGGGTTGGGTAGAGCCGGCTCCAACCAACGAGTGTTCGGAGTTTCAGTGGGAATACAAGTTCACATGTGGCCGCCGGTTACATGTTTACACACGCATGTGACTGAGGATAGAGTGATCCGTAGCAGCTCATCACGGCGTCGATAGTCGACCGTCACAGAGGGTTCACTGACCAAGTCACTGCTGATTATTGCAACAGACGGTGCCATGGTTTAACTCACTGCACAATCGTAAGATAGGCGTTGCCCCTGCGTTCGATTCATCTGTCCTTACGACAGGTATTGATGTTGTTACCTTTCCCCTATCGGGTTCCTTGCAGCGTTTCTCATCAAGCAGCCTGGTAGAGAAATCAGTTTCATCGCCTATTCAATCGTTTATTCCGGACTACATGCTAAAGATGCAAAACTTCCAGAAGCCGCTCTGCACCCACCAGCGAAACTCAGACTTGACCAAAATAAAATACGTTATTAAAGTATTATTATGGTCGAGTACACTTTTCTCTGACAGTCAACTCTAAACACATGTGTGTGTATTTACATAGATATATGTATACATATACATACATTCACACACATACACACATATAGATAGATATACAAATGTATGTATACATATAATATGTACAAGTGTGTGATATGTGTTTATATGCATATATGTGTATAAATGAATACTCACATATATCTGAGTGTACGTGTATGTGTGAGAATATATATATATATATATAGGGAACAAAATGAAATAGAAGGCATTAAAACGTTCGAACAGATAGACAACACAAAAGCGGACAAGAGAAACAACAATTAGAAGGACAGGCAAAAAAAGACGGGTCATTCTTGGCTTTCTTTCATCAGTCAAGTCCCAGAAGTCACGACCATTTCGGACAGTTACACTTGAGTTGGTTCGATCTGGTTGTTCCCAACGAAGCCTAAGCAAGGAGCATTAGACCCCTTTATAAGAAAGCTAGTGAATGTGTATGGCAACAAAGACAAAAATCAAACGGAGAACATGGTACACAATTACGAATACAAGAAATAACAACAGGCGTCTTTCGACTGAGAACGATTCAAATTGAGCTGACGTGTATGAAGTGAACGCCTAAAGGCAGAAACATGGGAGATGGACAGAAGACGTGTTGAAGGTTGGCAGTCAGGCCAAGAAACAAAGATCATGGTTGGCCGATATATATATATATATATATATATATATATATATATATATA
>NC_068986.1:2026976-2028689 GCF_001194135.2 Octopus bimaculoides | reverse complement strand
TGAATAACGAACTGTTTCTCTTAAGGAAATCAAACTCGCATAACGAGCTGAAACGAGCGGAACAAACTACGCAGGTGTATAAGTTATTGGGTGCCCTCTATGCACACATATCAATGATAGGAGTTAACTACGAAAGGTTTTTTTAAAACTTTTATGCATGCATTTCCTGTAGCTTGTAGATTTTCGTATTTCATGCAGAAAATACTTTTCATATTTCTTCTGCTCAAAACATAACCACAGATTGACAGATGTAATACATAGAAAGAAACGAACACGTGTACATGCATTTTTGGATATATATATATATATATATATATATATATATATATAGAGAGAGAGAGAGAGAGAGAGAGAGAGAAAGATAGAGAGAGAGAGAGAGAGAGATGTATATATATATATGTATAAACGTATACATACATACATACATACATACATATGCGTATGACTTTTATCTTTTTTTGGTTTCAGTATTAGAATATAGATAGATAGATAGATAGATAGATAGATAGGTAGATAGATAAGATATAGAGAGATAGGTATAGAGATAGAGATGGATAGGGAGGTATAGATAGAGAGATATTAAGAGATAGAGATACGCGTGAAAAGCGAATACACATACATCTCTATTTCATATATAAGATGAGATTGCGATAAGTTTTTCGCCAATGGATGTAAGGGGGACAATCAGCTTCTGAAAGTTACTTCGCAAAGAGTTACCTCTCGTCTTCACGTAACCCAGGAACGGGTATTTTCTGCCCCATAGGGCCCGTTACTCATTATGTGAAAAACTTTAAGAGTCTAAAACCATCTCTGGAACATAAGTAATGTATGTTCCCAGTTTGGAGAAAATCAGTTGAAAACTATGGCCGTTGTAATCTTTTACACACACACACACACACACACACACACACACACACACACACACACACACACAGAACGGGATTTATATTATTGATTTGCATTGAGGTCCACTTTGCATTGAGATCCTTTCGGGTTCGATGAAATAAGTACCAGTTACGCCCAGGGGTTGATGTAATCGACTAGTCCCCTCCCCCAAAATTTCAGTCCTTGTGCCTTTAGTAGAAAGTATTATATTATATTATATTATATTATATTATATTATATTATATCATATTATATTATATCATATTACGTTATTGGGTTGTTTCACATGAAATGTCGCATTTTTAATTACTCAATTATGTATGCCTTGCATTTAATCTTGGCTCTTTTTCTTTTCCAACAATAGAGGTATACAAAATTTTCTCGTATGAGTACAAACTGGGTCACTCTGGCACAGAAGCTCTACAAAATATCAAGCATGCCTTTGGTAATGGTTTTGTTGACATCGGAACTGTTCAGAGATGGTTCCAAAGCTCTCGTTCAGGAGATGATAGCCTTGAAAATAAACCAATTTCTCAGTCTGTTATGATATGTGGTTTGCGCGTGAAGAATATGTTTGAGTTCTCTCAACATATGAAACTATTAGTAGCGCTTTAATACATGTACTGTTACCTTTAAATTAAAATAACAACAACAATAATAATGATAATAATAATAATAATAATAATAATAATAATAATAATAATAATAATAATAATAAATAATAATAATAATGATGATGAGGATGATGATGATGATGATGATGATGATGATGATGATAATAATAATAATAGTAATAATAATAATAATAATAATAAAGTATATGTATAC
>NC_068986.1:2022154-2026575 GCF_001194135.2 Octopus bimaculoides | reverse complement strand
TATATTCCTAATCTTGCCTGCACGGTTCATGCTTGAAGTGCTACTAATATTACTATCTGCTAGTAATATCTTTGTATATTTTATAAATTATTCACTTCGTTCATTTTCGGAATGCACCTTAGGCCTTCACATGAATAAGCATGGTGAGGCGAGTATCTTTAAATTTAGCTTTTTTTGTAGTAGACTTGGCTGAGGAAGTACAAGTGCCCCTTGGCATAAATCCCGAAGTCGATACTAAGTTATCTGACATCCTCTTTGCGGACTTCGTGGAGATAAGAACTATAATCTGTATTCACCGCTCGCTTTTCAACATGCTTGTTTTTAAGTAAGCTCTTTGTGGCTTAGGAATTAATTTGACTCCTATTTTTTGCGAAGCTGGTACTTTTCCAGTTATCTTTTGTTCTATCAGCTCATAAAACTCTAACGAGGTTCTGCCCCATATAGTTGAAAATTATACCAATTCTTAGCATAAAGCGAAATACTTAGAATTACGTATCAGCTAGGGGCATGAACTGAAGCATATTTGTAGGTTTTTTGCATCTACCATCTCTTTTTGAGCTCTACAACTTATAATTTATTTGTATTGTCATTATATAACAAATTTCAACATCTTTATACCATACAAATAATTTATTCATACATCCATATTTCTCTATTTTCTTTCTTTCAATATTAATATGTATTACTACAATAATCCCTAACCTATCGTCGAGACTTTCTCCTTATACAATAGTGATTAACCAGTGGAATCTTTTGGATTATATAATCCCTAATGTGGATCTAACATCCTCGAATTGACTGAATGTATAAATATATATATATTCAACGTTTTGGATTCCATCCTTCGTCAGTTGGCAGAGAAAAAGAGAAGAAAGTGAAACAGAGTTTACATCTTCTCAGCTTGAAAAACTTACTGCAACTGATAATGGATGCAGAATAACACGAGATGCTAACGTGAAACAGAAGTTATAGGAGAGGGCATGCAGAAAGGAGAAGGAAAAGAGTGATGATGGAGAGAATAGAGGTAAGTAAATACGGGAATGTTGCAGAGAGAGGGTGGAAGGAGGATTAAAAAGGGTAAAATTGAATTAAGAGGAGGTGAAAGGATGAAAAGGGACATAGTTCCAAGATCAAATATGAGACGTTTCTCTTTTCGTTTCCTAGAGAAGCGGGGTCCGTGGTGCAAGGCCATGCCACACACTGATAAATCTGCAATAAAATGATTCACAGTGTTGAAGTGGGTGGCGACAGGTTGGCCTGGCATACGTAGCGTTACGCTTCTCACATGTTCGCGAAACCGACCCCTAAGGCGTCGCCCTATTTCTCCTATGAAAGGAGCGCCGCAGAGGTTGGCATATGATGCAATATATGAGATTCGCCGAAGTGCAACAGAAGTGGTGTGTTATGTGATATTGGTTCTTGGGCCCCGTGATTGTGGTAATATTGTCGATGTAGGGGCATTTAAAGGTTCCTGGTTGTGCGGAGCTGGGAGCTGTGAAGCTTCTAGCAAGAAGATTTCTAAGACTCCTATCTTTTTTAAAATGCATCTTCACGCTCTTCCACAGACCATATTCCACTCTTTCTCTCTCTCTCTCTCTCTCTCTCTCTCTCTCTCACTTCTCACCTGTTCATCCTCTCTCTGAAACAGAAACTCACCTACAACTTTCACATTCTTCTTTCTGACCCAACATCCACCCTTATCTTTTCCACACTGCCTCTCCTGTCTTTTAAGTGAACCCTTTGTGGCTTAGGAGTTAATTTGACCCCTATTTCTAGTGAAGCTCCTACTTTTGCCAGTGCCATAACTATTATATATATTCATAAACTTGCCTGCACGGTTCATGCTTTGAATTGTCTATTTGCTTGTAATGTCTTTATAACACACACACACACACACACACACACACACACACACACACACACACACACACACACACACACACACACACATATCTAATTTCTTATCTTCGTTTTCAATCCGTAGATTTGAATAATCGTTACATTATTGCCCTTAACTGTATTAATCCTTCTGACTATTTTAAAGGCTTACAGGATGTGTAACTGGTTTACGCTATGTGCGTCCGTGTTCTCATATACATAATATGAATAGTTATATTCTTATCAAAACACGTAAGATACTTTTAGATAATGTGCAGCGAGTTGGGCACCTGTTTTACTTCATATCTATTCTATTTTGTACTCCCTAATTAAGTAATTCAGAGCATAGCTAGAGTTGACATAGGGAACAAAGCTTCACATATTGGGGATGCGAGATAGTAAAATCGACCACAATTACCATAAAGATGAGATGACGATAGATGAAAGACAATATTACCCTAGTCAGATATGCAAATTAGACACACCAGTTTAACTGAGTTTTAGTTCGTACACACTTTAAATAGTTGTAAACTACTAATCTGTCCGTGGACAGAAGAAGGATCTCTAATGAAATTCTAAGAAAACAAGAAACTAGGCAGGCGAATTCACTTGTAACCAGTTTGTTTACTTTTCGCGGCGAGGCCAAATTTGTATGTTTGTTAAAACAGATATACCTTAGATTTCAAATTATCCCCAAACACTGTGAAGTACACAATGAATTAATTAACGTAACACAACATCATTTATTGTACGTATTGTATTTATTTCCTGCGATGATAAATTTTCCGTGTAAGATGGTTGCCCAGCAGTTTGTCTAAATAGAACGTGATTCAAGTGTAACCAACGAGTTATCTTTTACTTCATAATGTTTGTGTAAGTCGAGATAAAGTTTGACAAATATTTCAGCGAGGCAATCAGAAACGACGTCAAAACAAGTTGCAATTAGTAGAAATCTATGGTTTGTCTTTGATGCTTTAGTATCTTGTCGTGAAATATATATATATCAATTTCACAAGGAAAACTATACTAAGTTTTGATGACAGGTTGGCGAATGCACCAAAATACGTTGCTATCTGTCTAGGTAGTTAATTATAAATGTACAAGCAAACACAGAGCTAGATATTTCTAGATACAATAGATATGTTATCTTGAGCAAATATAATTACAAAGAAAAAGAATAAACAAAATATTTTTGAAGAATGAATAAGATTAAATATCTAAACAGAAAGAGTAAATACAGCGAGAGACGGAAAGACAAATATATAAAGTGAAGAGGAAAAGAGGAGGAGGGGAGAGAGAGTTTGAACGAGGAGAAAGAAAGAAAGAAAGAAAGAAAGAGAGACAGAAAACGAATGAATGAATGAATGAATGAATGAATGAAAGAACTAGAAAGAAAGAAAGAAAGAAAGAAAGAAAGAATAAAGAGAGAAAATGAAAGAAATGAAAAAAGAACGGAAGGAAAGAAAAAAAGAAAGAAAGAAGACAGAGAGAAAGAAAGAAAAGAGAGTGAGAAAGAAAGAAAGAAAGAAAGAACGAAAGAAAGGAAAAGAGAAGAGGGAGAGAGAGAGGTTGAATGAAAAGAAAGAAAGAAAGAAAGAAAGAAAAAAGAAAGAAAGAAAGAAAGAACAAAGAGAGAGAATGAAAGAAATGAACAAATGAAGGAAGGAAGGAAGAAAGAAGAGAAGGAAGGAAGAAAGAAGAGAAGGAAGGAAGAGAGAGAGAAGGAAAGAAAAGAGGGTGAGAGAGAAATAAAGAACGAAATAAAGAAAGGAAAAAGAAAGAAAAAAGAAAGAACGAAAGGAAGAAAGAGAAAGCGGGAATGAAAGAAAGAAAGACAGAGAAAGAGAGAATGAAAGAAAGACGGAAAAAAGAAACAAACAAAGGAAGGAAGGAATGAAGGAAGAAAGATAGAAAAAGAAAGAAAGAGGGAGAACGAAAAAGAGAAAGAAAGCGATAGAAAGGGAAAGAAAGAGAGAGTGAAAGAGGAAGAAAGAGAAAAGAAAGGAAGGAAGAAAGCAAGAAAAAAGAAAGAGGAGAGCGAGAGAGAGAGAGAGAAAGAAAAAGGAAAGAAAGAAAGAAAATATACAAATTGGAAAGAATGTCTGAGAGATTGGATTTTACACGCTGTTTCTTTGACGAGTCAGCTTGGCGGGAAGTGTGATGGAGTATGTCACAGAGAACCGCACTTCCGCCTGAAAATGGTACCCACTGCATCTAAGCTTGCGGATACATTTGGTTGATGACTTTAGCGCTGTGTGAAACGCAGTTTGATGTCCATTTTAATACCCTGAAGATGAAAAAAGGGCGTGGATCATTTCATTATCAGCTCGCATATAAGAATATACATTAAATAAATAAAAATAATTCTGAGAAAAATGTAAAAAAAAAAAAAAGGAAAATATACGAAATAAAAATCGCATTTAATTTCATTTTCTGTAGTTCTTTGATAGAGCAATACGAAGAATGTTCGAGGTGTCTATATTACCATTGTCCCTCTTTCTCTCATTCTCTCCTTAACAATCTCTCTATTATCTCTCTCCCCC
>NC_068986.1:2020666-2021305 GCF_001194135.2 Octopus bimaculoides | reverse complement strand
TATATATATATATATATATATATATATGTCTGTATGTATGTGTATATATATGTATATATGTAAGTATGTATGTATATATATATATATATGCATGCATGTGCATTTGTGCTCGTGCGCTTACATGTGTTAATGCTATCTCGACGCGTGGTTTAAAGAGAACGTTTCGCACCGCATAATTCTTCTCTCATAGCCTGAGGCATGGCACTTTACACTACTTGCCCTCGCTTTATATTATCATGGCATCAAGGCAGAACCCCGGTAGTAAGGCCTTGAACTGACTGGGTAGTCGGAAAATAGATTCAATATTTGATGAACTCCAATAACTTAGATACCCGGTGAGATTAAATAATAAGAGAAAAACCATGATAACTTCGAACTGGAAGGTGGGCAAATGCTGGACCCTGTAAAACAGAGGGTATAAACATACAGCACGCATACGTGCACGCAGACAGACTCATACACAAATGCGTGCACACATACACACACATACACACACATACACACACATACACATATATATATCTTTATGTATGTGCAAAGCAAGGCACTATTTAAAATGTTTAACTTGGAAAAATGACACAATCACAGGATATATATATACATACATACATACATACATACATACACACACACATATAT
>NC_068986.1:2018301-2018807 GCF_001194135.2 Octopus bimaculoides | reverse complement strand
TATATATTTGTGTATATATGTGTATATGATTGGTTGCTAAATCCACGAGTTTTTTTTTTCTTTCTGTTTATTTTCTTTTATTCCTTTCTGTTGAAGAGCGTAGGCTCGAAACGTAAAAAAACTTTGTGTCCGTAGCTTCGAAGTTCGCCACGGTGACCACACAATCTGAAATGTTATGCCCAATAAGACCTCCATCCTACTGACATGATCTAGAGACAAGCCAGAGCAAGATATCCGGTGCATATATGGATCGCATGCTCAAGAATGACTCGCAAGTGCCAACCACTGCTCCCCTGAAACGTTGAATACCATTCTTTGCATGCCTGGTTTTATTTATATCAAAGTGGCCTTCTCCAAGAGACATGCACTAACAAAGCTATGAGGGACTTACTCCCAGTGGTTTTCCAGCAAGCCAGACTCCAGCATACATACATACATACATACAAACACAAAAACACACGCGCGCGCGCGAGCGAGCGCACACACGCACAGTTTGTATATATATA
>NC_068986.1:2013130-2017749 GCF_001194135.2 Octopus bimaculoides | reverse complement strand
ATATTTATTGTCTTTAAATCAGCAAATCCGTAAAAGAATTCGTTCCAGGACAAATAATGCTTGAAGACTTATTGACAGTGTGTATGTATTAAGCATGATGCATATATGGCTATATGCATACATGTGTGTGTGTGTGTGTGTGTGTGTGTGTGTGTGTGTGTGTGTGCGTGTGTGTGCGTGCGTGCGTGTGTATGTTTCTGTGAATGTGTGCCTGTGCATGTCTGTATTCATTTCTGTGCTTCGGTTAAAACGGCAAAGAAGCTGGCCACACGTACACACATTGTGTATGAATGTCACTCTTGCGAGAAGCAATGGAAGGGAATATTTAGATGGATAGATAGATAGACAGACAGACAGACAGAGAATGGGGGAGCAAAGGAGAAGGCGTGTAAAGGCTGTGTTTCAAACAGTGAGTGAGGTGTAAGGTATTTGTGAGAAAGGGTGGGTGGGAAGACGATGTTAAAGTATTTTCTAAATTTGAGCGATTTTGTAGAGTAACATTGTCAGAACTGTTGAACATGATACTAGTGTAAACAGCATATCCGATATCATGGTTAATTATCGTTTGAGGTCACGCGATGTCATGATGTAACAGGGCTCAGTTGTACAGGGTTGCTCGAAAGTCATTAGACTATTTTAAAATATTGGGTCATCCCATAAATAATGCGGGTTTTTAAATACAAAATTAAGATAAACAAATTTTTTTTTAAAAATCTAATATATACTTTCCTTCCTATTCTATAATGCTCTTCCATCTATCTGCTAGACTTGCAAGGCTTATCTTCCAAAATTCACTTGTCCGTGACGAAAAATACTCCCCCAGTACTGTTCTAACCTCGTCTTCAGAATTCATATATTTTCCGTCGAAATGATTTTGAAGAGTGCGGAATAAACGATAATCAGATAGGGCAATGTCCGGCGAATACGGTGGGTGGGGCATCGTTTCCCATTCAAACTGCTCCAGCCTTTGGAATGTCATCCTCACTGTATGTGGCGGAGTATTATCCTGACGAAAGAACACCTTTCGTCTTGAAACCAAAGATGGTCGTTTTTCTTCTAGCGCTGACTTAAGCCGCTCAAGCTGCTCGCAGTAGATCTCCTTTGTAATCGTTTGTTTTCGGCTTAAAAGTTCAAAGTGGACGAAACATTTCATATCCCACCAAATAGGTAACAAGACCTTACGTGGGATGCTGATGTTTCTCATTTCCCTACCCACTGTCTTCGGCGTTTGACATTTTTATAGAGAACTCATTTCTTATCACCAGTCACCATTCGGTCCAAAAAAGGTTCATTCGTGAGACGCGACAGGAAAGAAGAGCACACATTCACTCTCTGCGCGCGATTAGAAAGTTTGTGAGGAACCCATTGACCCAATTCTCTGACTTTTCCGATGGCACCCCGGTGTCGATAAATGGTTGGATGAACACATCCAAGCTTCTCTGCTAGTTCCTCAACTGTTACGATGGGCTTTTGTTCCATCAGGGTTTGTAGGACGTCCTCGTTGAGCTCTACAGATCTTCCAGGACGAGGCTCGTCTTCTAGGCTGTAGTATCCGGCTCGGACTTTTTGGAACCACCGTTGATATTGGCTTACGTTTATTGACCGACCCCATATACTGCCTTAATAGTCCTCGCACTTTCCGTTGCGTTGTAGCCTTTATTGAACTCATAAAGCAAAATATGCCGAATATGCACCTTTGTCACTTCCATTATAGCTTTGAAAAATAACTTGAAAAATCGAACCGCACTCTTCAAAACTTGCTCTAAGAATAAGAAGAAGGTAAAATTATTGGGTTATAAGAAAGTAATTTCGGATTTTTAGTGAGAAATAAAAGTCATTTTTCTCATACAAAGAATGAACTTGAATCAGTTATATATTTTCCATTTCTGTTCGATGACTTTTTTGCTAGCTTTCTGGCAACTTCATGATTCCACGCTCATAGAACTTCTGGTCCTTATCAGCTAAAAATTGAAGCATGTGCGATTTCAGGTCATCATCATTATTGAAAGTTTTACCATTCAATGAATTTTGCAAACTTCGAAATAGATGGTAATCTGATGGTGCAAGGTCAGGGCTATATGTAGAACGTGACATCACTTTCCAACCAAGTACCTATAATTTTTCGCGAATTAGCAAAGATGTGTGTGTTCTAGCGTTGTCATGGTGGAACACGGTTCCTTTACGATTTGCCAATTCTGGCCGTTTTTCTTTGATTGCTTCCTCCAGTTTCATTAGTTGTTAACAGTAAACATCTGCATTGGTTTGGTTCCTTGGAAGCAGCTCAAAATGCACAACACCTTAGTAATGCCACCAAATTGACAGCCTGGCTTTTTTTATGCAATTCAGCTTTCGATGTGATTTGTGCTGGTTCATTATGCTTGGACTATAATCGTTTTCGATTGATGTTATTGTAGTGATTTTCAGTTGTGTGATGCATTTAACCTCTCTGCAATCTCTCGCACAATTATATGACAATCAGATCCAATTATGGCTTTGATTCGGTCCTCATCAACTTCAGTAAGTCGACCAGAACGTTGGTGGTCTTTGAATGAAAAATCTCCAGAACGGAATGTTTAAAACCGTTTCTGACATGTACGTTCTGTTAAGCCATCAACACCATAAACTTCGCATATCTCTTTGTGAGCCTCAGCAGCTTTCTTGCCTTTACGGAAATAAAAAAAGCAAAATATGGCGAAAACGTTCATTTTTGCACTTCTTGTTAAAATTGACACTGAACTAACAATTGTAAACAAAATTACACGCAATTTGCTTCTAAAGTAAACTAAATTTAACGGCTATCAAATGTTAAAAGGAAAAATATCATATTGACAAAAGTCATCCAAAAAGATCTCAATTCTATTTGCGAAAAACGAAATTACTTTCTTGCCAACCCAATACTACCTGTTTTTATAGCAAATTGATGCAGATAGTTTATTCCGTACCTCTCCGACTTTTAGTTCATGGAACTGAAATACAATTTTTCAGTCTTTCCTTTTCTTTTTCAGATTTTTGACATGCAAACCTTGGAAAATAATGATGAAGTAAGTCACAGTAGAGCAACAAGTGAATATATTCGAATGTTATCTACAAAGTCAACAATCAGTTGTACTAATCCAAAGAGGTTACATTCATCATTTCAGGGTCAGACAACAACCAACTAAACAACCGATATTCAATTTATTCCGGTGATTTGAACCAGTGGAGGTTGTGACTGATACAGGTTAAGTGCTGGAAAAATTCTTGGTCCTTAATGTTTTGGGGATGAAGCAGAAAGCTCGCTAACCATGACAGGAGAAAGTTATCGGGACATGCTGGAACACTTTATGCATCCTGAAGTTGAGAAAAATCTAGAGGTATGGTGGCAGCGAATGAATCTAGTACCCGTACAGTACACGTGATTATGGAGCTCTTAAGGCAAATTTTTGGAAGGAGGATAATTTCAAAAGACTCTAAATCAATTGGCCTACACGCTCACCTGATTTAACTGCTCCAGACTTTTTTTGCGGGGATATTTGAAAGACTAAGTATACCATAACAAACCTCAGACCATCCAGCAATTTTAGGCCAACATCTGTGAAGAAATTGAAGGAATAAGCCAAGAAATATTACAAATGTTGATGAAACTCTCTTAAGAAAGAACTCACCAGTGTCAAGAAGAAAAAGGTTGCCATTTGTAGGATGGAATTTTTAAAAATAGTAGAAAAGGTTTTTCAAGAAATATATTTATTGTTTATATAACAATAAAGATGAATATTTAATAAATAAAAAATGATTTTATCTTTTCAAATGGCCTAATGACGTTTTGACCACTCTGTACTAATGTATCAACATCTCTGCATTTCTGTGATCTAATAATGCGGTCTATCTTTTTCTCTTTCGTTTGCCATGATGTAATGGCGCTCGATCGTTTCAATCCAGCTTTTTGTTCAGCCTGTTCAGTTTGTTCAAAGACATACCTTTTGCCTGTCCAAAGCATTTTCATAAATTAATCTTAAACGGCCATGCTTGTTTTCAGATCTTTAGTTAGGCCATTTTATCTCATACACTCAGTAATATAAAACTTTCTTTCCATAAATCCCATGTTACAGTGGTTGAAAAAAACTGGGAACGTGTATTATATATGATGCAAGGGAAATATATCCTGTATAACGCGTGATACGAGACATGCAAAGGGCTAAGCGAACATTTCTTATAAGAATTATGTTCAGTGTAGAAGTATATCCGATGAATCAAGTGAATGAATATGAAAATATTCTCATTACAGATCTACAATTTCTATCAGATGTCAATGTTTAACAATGATGTGTATGTTTGGCTACCATCTCGGGAGTGAAAATGATGGAAGTGTGCGTTAGCACATGCGCCGTACAAACGGATAGAAGTCGAGACAGAAACAAACCCAGTACTAAATTAATTTGCGTATAATTTACGTATAAATGTACGCATTTCTATTGGTGGAGTAAATATGTGGTTAATAATGCAGCCTGTTTTGGATGCGGTGTATTTTAATACCTTAAGTAACACACACGCACACACACACACATCACACATCAGATGAGCGCGTATGCATAAATACATACATACATACATACATACATACATATATATATATATATATA
>NC_068986.1:2011881-2013087 GCF_001194135.2 Octopus bimaculoides | reverse complement strand
TATATAAATACATTTATGTATAGATACATACTTACATACATACATACATGTATATACTATAGAACAACATTAATATCGTTGTTATTATTATTGTTACTATTGGTGCAGCCGCTACAGTTGCTGCTGTTGCTGCTGCTGCTGATAATTCTAATAATTCTACAATTACTAATATCTTGACTAAATATATGCACATTTATAATTTTGAGAGCCGTTGTCATATATTTTATCAGTATCGTAGACGCTCGATGTAGTAGTAGTAGTAGTGGTAGTAGTGGTAGTAGTAGTAGTAGTAGTAGTGGTGGTAGTAGTAGTAGTAGTAGTAGTAGTAGTAGTAGTAGTAGTGGTGGTGGTAGTAGTAGTAGTAGTAGTAGTAGTAGTAGTAGTAGTAGTAGTAGTGGTAGTAGTAGTAGTAGTAGTAGTAGTAGTGGTAGTAGTAGTAGTAGTAGTAGTAGTAGTAGTAGTGGTGGTAGTAGTAGTAGTTCTTGTTGTTGTTGTTGATGATGATGCTGACGATGATGATGTTTTTGTTGTTGCTGGTGTTGTAGTTGTTGCTCTTGTCGACAATAGACAGGGCAATGTATGCTGGGAAATTGAATGTTGTAATGATAAAGATGAGTTAAGCCGGAGGAGAAGGGGAGGAGGAGGAGGAATAAGAAGAGTCAACGAGGAGGAGGAGGAGTAAAAGGGCGACGAGGTGATAAGGAAAATATTTTTAACTGCTGCCATCCAGATATCACAAGATATACTTTGCTTTGCGTGTATATCAGTACGTGTGTGTGTGTGTGTGTATTCGCATACGTGTATATCTACATATATATGTGTGAGCGTAAGCGTGTGTATGCGTGTGTGAGTGTGTGTGTGTATGTGTAATAGCCTATGATTGCATTTATTGTCTTTATATGTCTGAAGGTGTGCATGTGTCTCCGTGTATGTACATATGTATGTATATGTGTGTGTATATATATATATATATATATATATATACACACACATATACATACATATGTACACACACACATATATATATGTGTATATGAATTATATATATATATATATATATATGTATGCATGTCTGTATATATGTATACATATATATATATCTATATGTGTGTGTGTGTGTGTATGTATATATATTTATTTATACGTATAGTTGTATATACATATATATATATATATATGTATATATATATATATATATATATATAT
>NC_068986.1:2010328-2011871 GCF_001194135.2 Octopus bimaculoides | reverse complement strand
ATGTATATATATATATATATATATATATGCGTGTGACATTATTTGTTTATATTGTGTGTACGCGTACGTGTGTACATGTATGTGTATGTGTGAGTGCCTATGATAATGTTCGATAGTTTATAATTCTCTAGGTGGATGTACATGTGTGTTAATGCGTCGATGCATCTGTGTATGCGTGTGTATATCTATGTGTAATATTTTGTGATTCTGCGTGTGAGAGTGTGTGTGCATGTATACGTATGTGTATGCTGCGCAATAATTGTGAGTGTGTGTGTGTGCGTGTGTGTGTGCTTGTGTATGCGCGCATGTGTATGTGTGCATGTGTGTGTGTGTAGCTGGTTTTCACTTTAATTATCATTCTGTCAGATATTAAAAGACATTTGCATCAAAATAGCACAAAACAAAAGCACAACAACAACGACAGCAACAACAACAACAGCAACACTAATAACAACAACAAATACTATTGCTACAGATGCAACAACGCAAAAAAAGATGCAACTGAACATCAACAAAATTGATATGAAAAACAAAACCGAAAGAATATGAAGAACATACAGAAAAGCAAGGATAGGAAAAAGCGAGGGGAGAGAGAGAGAGAGAGGGGGGTAGAGAGAAAGTGAAAGAGAGAGAGAGAGAGAGGTGAGTGGGAGGAGAGGAAGAAGTGAAGAGAAGGCGTATCGAATTTAAAACAGCCTCCGAGCCTTGACGATGTATTCCGGAAATTTAGTGTGAAAATCGTGATGTAATTCCTCGTTTTGATAATGACATGTTAAAGAGACATAAATGAAAATATTGGACAGAGTTTCTACAGTTGAAGCGAAACCTCAGCAAAATCTAATGCAAAGTTGCATTGGTTTTTACTAAGTTATCATAGTAAAAATAAAAAAAATTCAATAATAATAATAATAATAATAATAATGATAATAATGATAATAATAATAATAATAACAGCAACAACAACAATCGTTTCTAACAAACTCGTATTCATGATATTACTGATATTGTTGCTGCTGCTGCTGCTGCTGGGGTTGATGAAGATGATGATGATCATAGTGAAATGATGGTAATAATGATAACTATAGCATTAATAGTGATGATGATGATGATGATGATGATTGTGATCATCATCATCATCATCATTATTAATATTATAATCATCATAATCATTACTGTTGTTGTTGTTGTTGTTGCTGTTGTTATTATTATTATTATTATTATTATTATTATTATTATTATTATTATTATAAATTAACTAAACGAAAACAAGACAAACCAGACAAATAAAATGAAACAAAATTTCAAAAATTAAAATTAAAAATAAAACACGAAGAAGAATGTAAATATAAAGAAAAGAACAAAAGCAACAAAAAACAAAGCAACAACATAAACAATACGAAGAAGATCGGCAACAATAACAACAACAACAGTTACTACTACTATACTACTACTACCACTACTACTACTACTACTACTACTACTACTACTACTACTACTACTACTACTACTACTACTACTAAGGGAAAGATAAACGGAAGAACAA
>NC_068986.1:2002044-2010163 GCF_001194135.2 Octopus bimaculoides | reverse complement strand
GGTGAGTATTTATTTTGATGGAATATTTAGGAGTGTGAGTGGGTTGGGGTGGGGTTGGGTAGGTATTGATAGACAGTGGGGTGGGGGTGGGCTGTAGTTTGGGATGTTGAGTATGGGTGAGGTTAAATGCTTAATAACGGTTTCGTCCTTAGGTTAAGATCGAATCAAAATCAAAAAACAGAGATCAAACTCACCAGCCAGCCCCTACCCACACTATCCCCAGCAACATAGACACACGCACACAATGATGATGGTGATGATGACGACGATGATGACGATGATGATGATGATGATGATAAATAAATAAATAAATAAGAGCAGCACAAAAGTCAAAAAGTGTAAAAGGACTTAGGTAAAATTGATATGACATTCTTATTTATATTGAAACGTAGAGATATGTGTGTATATGTATATACATCTGCACACACACACACACACACAAACACATACTCTCTCTCACACACACACATATATACCTATATATACGTATATATATATATACATATATATATATATATGCATACATACATACATACATACATACATATATATATATATATATATACGTACTTTCACACATACACACACACAAATAGTCAAGCTATATATCATCAGCTGCTTATAGATATGACATATGTCATTTGATATATGTTGGGTTGGCAAGGAAGTAATTTCGTTTTTCGCAAATAGAGTTATGATTTTTTTTAATGACTTTTGTCAATGATATGATTTTTGTTTTCCTTTTGTCATTTGATAGCCGTTACTTTTAGCTTACTTTAGAAGCAAATTGCGCATAATTTTGTTTACAGCTGTTCCGTGTCAATTTTAACATGTAGTGCAAAACGGAACATTTTCGCCATATTTTACTTTTTCATTTCTATAAAGGCAAGAAGGCTGCTGAGGCCCACAAAAGATATGTGAAGTTTATGGTGTTGATGGCTTAACAGAACGCACATGTCAGAAATGGTTTTAAAAGTTCCGTTCTGGACCTTTTTCATTCAAAGATCACCAACGTTCTGATCGACCTACTGAAGTTTATGATGACAGAATCAAAACCATAATTGAATCAGTAACATCAATTGAAAATGAACATCCGTCGAAAGCTGAATTGCATCAAAAAAAGGTGATGCTGTCAATCTGGTGCGATTACAATGGTGTTGTTTATTTTGAGCTGCTTCCAAGGAACCAAACGATCAATTCAGATGTTTACTGTCAACAACTAATGAAACTGGAGGAAGTAATCAAAGAAAAACAGCCAGAATTGGCAAATCGTAAAGGAATCATGTTCCACCATGACAACGTTAGAACACACACATCTTTGCTAATTCGCGAAAAATTATAGGTGCTTGGTTGGGAAGTGATGTCACATTCTACATATAGCCCTGACCTTGCACCATCAGATTACCATCTATTTCGAAGTTTGCAAAATTCTTTGAATGGTAAAACTTTCAATAATGATGATGACCTGAAATCGCGCATGCTCCCCGAAATTTCAGGTCTATGGTAGTTCAAATTCCGCCAAGGTCGACTTTGGTACCAGTTGAGCACTGGAGTCGATGTAATCGACTTACCCAACGCCCGAAATTGCTGGACTTGTGCCAAAATTTGAGACCATTATAATTATCATCATTTTTCATCATCATAATTATAATTGGTTTCAAACTTTGGCACAGGGTCACTAATTTCAGGCGAGGGATTAAGCTGATTATATCAATCCCAGTGTTCAATTAGTACTTATTTTATCGACCCCGAACGGATTTAAAATAATTTCGACCTCTTCACAATTTGAAATTGATAATAATAATATCGGTTTCAAATTTTGGTACAAGGCACAAGGCACAAGGCCGCTAAGCATTTTGTCCGAGGCACTGACGGTTCTGCTAACTCTTCGCCAAATTCTGAAGAAGTCGACTTTGCTCCCTATCCTTTCGAAGTTGATAAAATAATTACCAGTGAGCAATGGTGTGAGTGTAATCGACTTCCTCGTCCCTTAAATTTCCTGGCATTGTGCCAAAATAAAAGAGATTATTATTATTATTATTATTATTATTATTATTATTATTATTATTATTATTATTATTATTATTATTAAATCGGTGAGCAGGCAGAATCGTTAGCACCCCGGGCAAACGGCCTAGCGACATTTCGTCCGTCTTTATGTTCTGCGTTCAAATCCCGACGAGGTCTTCTTTGCCTTTAATTCTTTCGGGATCGATAAATTAAATCCCAGTCGAACGCTGGGGTCGATCTAATCGACTTAGCCACCCCCACTGCCGAAATTGCTGGACTTGTGTTATAATTTGAAACCATTATTATTATTATTATCATTATTATTATTATTATTATTATTATTATTATTATTATTATTATTATTATTATTATTATTATTATTATTATGTCTCTCTGTGACACCCACCTCAATGTTTGAAACTTTGAATTTAGTCCTTCTATTGTTTTTCATTCGACGCCTTCCTGGCAGATAACGAAACTTTCTTCTTCTTCTTCTTCTTCTTCTTCTTCTTCTTCTTCTTCTTCTTCTTCTTCTTCTCATTATTATTATTATTATTATTATTATTATTATTATTATTATTATTATTATTATTATTATTATTGTTGTTGTTGTTGTTGTTGTTGTTGTTATTAATTGATAAGATTTTAATTTCCCGAAGGGGCTATAATTTCCTGAGGATTATATTTTTGTAAAGGGGCGTAACTCACATAAATGGAAAAAATCCGTTGCCAGCCAAAAATACGTACAACTTTGTCACTGAACTAAAAACAATTGCGCGTGGAAAACAAAATAGTGAACAAACGAAAGTCTTTCTTGAGATGCGGGAGGAAGTTGTAGTGTTGTGACATGATAGGAGAAAAAAAAATTGAAGGAGAAAAAACTTTTAAGATACACACATTTGAAAGAAACAAAAAACATGAAATCAATAAAACTGTAATAGCGCTATCACCATCGTCGTCGTCGTCGTCGTCCTTGTTGTCATCATCATCATCTTTATCATCATCATTATCATCAGCATCATATAGAGCAGCAGGAATGGAAAAATATTACGTATAGTAATATATGTTGAAAACTACGAATGACCCAATGCGCTCAATCGGGGTTCTCAGAGTGGAGTGAAGGATAACAAACATGTTAAAAAGCTTAGGAACACTGTGCACGGTGAAGGTTCTGCTCCGTAATGAGGTAAAGCTGTGCCTCCGAAGAATTCATCTTCTTACTACGTGGGGATTGCCAGATGACCAAAATCATGTCACTCTGATGTACCACCAGGAATGGAGCTGAAAAATTCTGGTGGCAGAAGTAGATGAGTATTGACAGCACCAGAAACGATTTCAGGCCTTCAAGCAGAACTGGTCCGAAATACCTCTGGAGATACAAATGTTGCTAATATTTGCAACTATGGATAAAATCCCTTTTTTTATCTTCTCTGAGAGCGGAAAGCACTAACACAAACGAAAAGAACCATAAACGTGTACTCTGTCCTCAAAACATCGCCAGCACCAGCAGTGAACAAAATAATGTTAATAAAGAGTTTCGAAGTCACCTAAATGAACGAATTACCTGTGCTTCTGGAATAAAGGTAAGAGTCCACTCATATATTTGTCACCCTCTACAAAGTCGGTCATAAGAGTAAGATGTATAAAAGCTCAGAACCTGGGCCGATTTGGAAATAAGAACACTTACTGAACCATGTTAGGTCATTCCATTTAGATGTAGTAGCCATCTGCGAGACCAGAATATAAAGAGCACGTGTACTTCTAAGTAATTACGAATTTTACGCCTTGGCCTGTCGACCTGTATCGCATGAAGTGACAGTGTATTCATTTGGTTGTGTGTGTGAGAGAGAGAGAGTGTGTGTGAGACTGTGTATGAATGTGTGTGTGTGTGTGTGTGTGTGTGTGTGTGTGTGTGTGTGTGTGTGTGTGTGTGTGTGTGTGTGTGTGTGTGTGTGTGTGTACGTGCGTGCGTTCGTCTTGGTCTCGATATAATATCGAATTTTTCGGAGCTGGATATTAGATCAGTGTTTCTGCCGTGAGCTGTAGCGAGGGCCTATCTCTGCAGACTAGTGACCGTTTCCGCTCCGACTAGGGTTGAATGGCCATACTTCTTCATGCGTCTAGAAGCGCCTTGCAAAAACTTGCCGTTCATTGATGTTAGTGTGTAGTACAGGAAGCATCTTAGATACTTGCTTGGATTATGTGGGAAATTTTTTGTTAGTTCAATGGAAGGGTATAATGTGGACTGACAACAGTTTTATCCTGTTTGCCACGCACATCAAAAGTTTATAAGTACAGTAAATTAAATATGACAATGAGACATAGTTACTCGATGCTATATGTATCGTTCCCGACACCAAAATTTTACAACTATCGTATCAGTGAGGTAGTTCGGTGGTAGACGATGAGAACAATCTTTATTTGTAGGCGGTGGATCTCTTTAAAGAAAAGGATTAATGTAGAGTACGTAAGGTTTAGTATGGACGTAATAATAGTCAACAGTCAGGGGAAACGTTAGTGGGCACTTTAGATGTGAGTGTTCGAAAGGTATTGAATTCGATGTGTTATCGACGAAAATGTCTCTTGGCTATTTATATTTTACGTAAAATACAAAGGTTGCATTCTCGACACTGAAACGTGTGTTCTTAAACACAAAGAAACGCAAGCACTTCAATTCCGCCGAAGGCAGAAGCGCGACATGACAACAAAAGCATAATTTGGTCTTTCATGAGTCATGATGAGTACGAATAATCCGTCTGCAAGCAGACATTAGTTGTTTATCAGCGACACTTTGCTCGACAGTTTGGAGGAAGCGCTACACTAAAGGCCGCAATATTCACAAGGAGAGATTAAGTGTTGCAAAAATGACTGCGACGAAGTTGTGCCAGAAAGGTCAGGCAGTGTTGTTTCCTGATTGCCTTACCACTTAACCTTCCTGTCTTGCTTTATGTCCAACCAGACTAGACTAGAAAGTCTGATCTTCTACTCCATGTAGTAGTGACTAGTTGTATAAAAGTGTATACCTTCAGGCATCATCTACTGCGCAGAGAGATTGGGTTAGCATGGCTGGCAATAACTATACATACACTGAGGCTATAACATCTGCAGAGATTTCTAGACGGTGCGCATGCGTGATCGTCCGTTGCCTGGTAATACTTTCAAATGTTTGTTTCTTTCGTAGAGTTACAGTGCCGAATCACGTACTGACTCGGAACATTGCGCAGACCCATATCAAGTACAGACGCACAGACAACTCTGATTGAATAAGGCCGTAGAAGTACATTACGCCTACAAAAAAGAACAGGTGTTCATGGCTGAAACACTTTTCCTCATAGGTCTCTTCTGAAAGACTTAATCTAGATTGAGCGTCTAGCATTTTGAATGTTGCCAAGCGCTCAGTTCCCAACCAATCGAGCATGCGATATCTATTTTGGCCCTTTCAAATCCTTTGGAGGTCAACTTCACCATTTATCCTCCAAAGGTGATCAAATAATATACCCGTCTCGAACTATTAACTTGCCGAATTGTTAGTGTTGTACAAAATACCCTGCTATATTTTTTTAACTGTTCTTTAGGTTCTGAGTTTGCTTGTGATGATATTGGTGCTAAGTTGTATCGGTCCATGCCTTTTTCTGATATAGCATCGGTGGCGTGGAGAAAAGAGGTTTGCTGCATGAACACCTAATGTTTCTTAAAAACTTTCCACCGGTCAGTATCAAGTATAGATGTATAGTCAACTCTGATCGATAGAGGCCTAAGACACTATGTCTGCAGAAAAGACGATGTAGTCATAACCGAAATACCTTTCATCGTAGATCTGTTTTTCAAAAACAGACCGGAAACAAAAAGTTGTATCCGGTAGTACCAACGAAGAATTAGCGGTATTTTTTCTTGAAGAATTCTATTAAGGCCTGTATGCCAGTATATAAATGAAACAAATTAGGGTCACTAGAAAATTCGTTTGGACTGTTAGCTACTTGACTGATAAATATATCGTGGCTAACATAAACGATTACTGTGGTGACAAAAATATTTAAGTTAAATAAAATTACTCTTAAGGTGAGAAGAACTAGTTATTAGCTTAATGATCACTTTCTGTCAAGAAATTTAATCAATTAAATCTAAAATACAGTGTAGGAATGATTCTTGCAATCGGCAGTATGAAAATACCTGTGGACTCATTAGGCCTTATCAGAAAAGTCTTTATGAGTACTAAGCCAAGTAGCTAGTTAAAAAAATCTCTATAAGAGTTACTTTATACTGCCATACTGCCATACTTGGAGAGGTGTACAGTTTATTTTCTGACACAATAAATATCACAATAGCAAGAACATTATCAAGATAAGCTATTCTACTTGTCAGAACTTCGTCGCTGCTTGTATCAGAAGTCACAGCACTAAATTATTTATTAGCAATAAGAACTGAAATTCAAATGCCACTTCCACCCGTAACTGTGTTAACCCTTGATGATAACTGTGTGTTTGATTGACATTTGTTGTTTATTGGTTTCAAATTATGGCACAAGACCAGGCATTTGTTGTTTATTACGCAAAAAGCTCACTTAAGTTTATTTTCCCCGAAGTCCTACAAACACAGTTATTCCAACAAACACAGTTATTCCTTCGTTCATTCTTAAAAATATTGCACAATCACATTCTTTGAATATAACCGGGTTATGAGAGACACGACCGCTCACATGTTCCCCTTTGGATACGCACAGCCATATCGTAATAGAAGCTTCACATTTAGGTATATTTGACAGTTATTAACTAAACCGAGAAAATGTTCATCGAGCAATGGATATATTGCAAGATCTGAACTATGAAATTTTTACAGACACGCACGAAAATATCTTTGGACTTCTGCTTAACTCATAATATCCTTTTGCTTTTGTTTTCGGATGGAAAGATTAACACTGTGAACCTTGCTCAGTCATCTGTCTATAAACATCGTATACTCTTTCTGAAGAGTTCTTTTCACTTCCGGTAGCTCTCACATCCATCTAAGCAACGCACCATCTGCAGATACTCCATCCAGATTATAACATTGGTATTTGACCACTTGGAAGTGTATCCAACTGCCCCAGTACCTATCTTGAGAAAGTGTGTTTCATGGCAGAGAAAAAGGGCACAATTAAGAATTTGCTTTTATAATGCAAATCATTTATACAACAGGAGAAACACATAAAATATTCCGGAAATTTAATATGTAATAAGTTCATCATATTTTCTCGTACAGATATGGAAACATGTACATATACACATACATAAATGAAAATACACAGATCTTACGTAAGCAATGACCTGCATACATACACACATACATACATACATACATACACACACACGCTTACACACATACATATAGGCATGCATACATACAGACATACATGCATGCCACGACACATAGTTGTTGTGATCTAGATTCCAGCGAAGGAATCTTGTTTATGGGTACGATGCCGGCTTTTTCTCTATTGGTGAAAACTTTTAAAAAATAAAAGCAGAACACACATCGTCACATACATACAAACTAATATACATACATACATGCATATACACAAACATGCTTACTTGCATACATACACATGCATACATACAAATATATGTATACATGTGTGCATAGATTATATATATATATATATATATACGTAATAAATACATATATACGCACATATATACATATATGCATACGTTCACGTAAATATACATTCATACGTACATACATACATAAAAGAAGGAAATTGTTTTGAAATTAGAATGGTAAAATTTGGCAGAATCTTTTCACATTTGAATCACGACAAGCAATGCTTTGAACGATGGGATTTCAATGTAGAGAAAGGCTGACAAAATGTCAACAGCTCGCTATGTATCTGTTTAGATTAAGCTTTTTGCCTATTGTTCCACTGTTTATTCCTCATACCTTTGTTGTCAATTCCTGGCTTGTTTTGATTGAGTTATTTTATGCTTTTTATTCATAACTTTATTACCAATTTTGCTTAAAATTTCGTCGTTTACCATTATTATCATTATTATTATTATTATTATTATTATTATTATTATTATTATTATTATTATTATTATTATTATTATTGTTGTTGTTATTGTTACTG
>NC_068986.1:2001131-2001595 GCF_001194135.2 Octopus bimaculoides | reverse complement strand
ATATATGTATGTATGTATATATATATGCACACATACATACATACATACATACATACATACATACATACATACATACATACATATGAGAGGAGGAGGGACTCAATTTACAAATTATTATGCTGGAAATATTTCATTTGTATATCTTTCTTTCTCGCTTTCTTATTCCTGCCTTCCTGTCTTCATCTCTCTCTTTCTTTCCTTCTTTCATCCTATTATTATTTGCCCATTCTGTCCTTTCCCCCCATCGCCCGTTTTACTTTTCTCTTTCGCCATTTCTTTCTTTATCTTTTCTTTCTCGCATTCTCTCTTTTTGTCTTTCTTTCTTATGTTTTTGATCCTGTTTTTTTCACAATCGTGCTTCATTCTGCCCAAAAGTTCGTTCCAACACAGATTTAAAAGAACAATGTGTGTAAGTGTCTGCATGTATGTATGTGTGTATGTGTATGTATGTGTCTATGTATGCA
>NC_068986.1:2000669-2001121 GCF_001194135.2 Octopus bimaculoides | reverse complement strand
TATTATTATTATTATTATTATTATTATTATTATTGTTGTTGTTATTGTTACTGCTGTTGTTTTTGCTTTTCTTCTTTATATAATTTTATTTATATTTTTCATTTCTTTCAAGGGGAATTGACACCAGGGTGTGGGGGTGGAGCGATGGATGGGGTATTCATAATTTTATACCCATTTTCAACCAAATTTCGGCGATTTCTTTGCGGGCTTTTCACCATGTTTATATTGGTGTAAAAGAGTGCACTTTCCCTTTTTTTCTTTCTGTCTTCAAGTGTGGGTGTATGTGTGTGCATATGTATGTGTGTATATATATATATACATATATACACATATAAGTTTATATATATGTGTGTGTGTGTGTGTATATATATATATATAAATATGTATATATATATACATATACATATGCATATACATACATCCATATATATATATATATATATATATATATA
>NC_068986.1:1995894-1999563 GCF_001194135.2 Octopus bimaculoides | reverse complement strand
CATACATACACATATGTATGTATAGACACGTATACATATGCATTCATACGCGCATATATATATATATATATATATATATATATATATACACGTAAGGCTATTCCAATGCATGAATTGAACAATAAATACATTTACTTAACAATTATCAAATACTTGTATGAGCATTAGGGAAACGTTTCGTTTTTATCGATTTAATATCTTCCCCGAAATATTTCTTGATAAAAGAATATCAAACACCCACCTACGATCCCTGAAAAATCCCATGCATTCATTAGTTCATTTTATATAAATACCTCATTATATGCCACCATATATTCATGTGTACAAGCATTTTCTTACCGTCAACCTTTACTCTTCCTGTATTCATCTTCTTTTATCCCTTCTCTCTCTCTCTCTCTCTCCATATATATATAGATATCAATTTCTCTATTTTTCCACGAGCATAATAACGATGTCACATTTTAGTACAAACCCAGCATGTTCGGCCGAAGGTGTAAATTGATTACATCGACCCCAGTGCTCAACTGATACTTATTTTATTGACCCTGAACAGATGAAAGGTGAAGTCGACCTCGGTGGCATTTGAACTCAAAACGGGAAGACAGACGAAATGTCGATAAGCATTTCACCAGGCGTGCTAATGATTCTGCCAGCTCGCCGTCTTCAAATAACTGGCTTCGATTTTGGTACAAAGCCAGTAATTTCGGCTGAGAGTGTAAGTCGATTATATCGATCCCAGTACCCAGCTGGTACTTATCCTATTGACCCCGAAAGGATGAAAGACAAAGTCCACCTCAGCGTTACTTGAAGACAGGACATAACGTTAAAAGAAAAGCCGCTAAGCAATTGTTTCCTGCGCAGCAACGATTCTGCCAGTTAGCTGCCTTTCCTATAAATATAATAATAATAATTGAATATATTCGGTTATTTTTCGTGGCCATAAATATCTATCAACGGGTTCCCATTATTATTCCCTTTTTGAACAACAACGGTGTGTATGTGTGTATCGGAGTTTGTATGACTGTGCAAAGAAGAATATTATAAATCAATGAAATTCTAAATTAGTCTGATTTTCACGATTTATTATTTACAGTATTCACAATTTTACAATATTGAAATAAACTAGAACTTTCATGCGTAACGCAATTATCAGGTTTATGGGATCTTTTTTAAAACGGGGGCCACATTTTTCATTAACGAAACACTTTGCAACTTGGAACACTGGTAGAATGTGTCATATAAAACATCTTTTTCTCTTAGTCTTCTTAAAAAAAACAGAAATCCATAAATTATTCCATGTTAAAGTTGTCGTATTTCTGTAATTTCAACCAATCACTGACGTCCATTCAGCCGATATACATTAAGTGCCGACTACATAAACAAACGATTCTGAAACAATTAACCCTAACCCTAACCCTAACTCTAACCCTAACCCTAACTCTAACCCTAACCCTAACTCTAACCCTAACCCTAACTCTAACCCTAACCCTAACTCTAACCCTAACCCTAACCCTAGGGTTAAGGTTAGGGTTAGGGTTAGGGTTAAAGCAAATTTAAAATGAAAAAAGCAAATAAAATGAAGGTATGGAGATTAAATACGCTTTACATCGCTTAATCAACCAAAGGAGTAAATGTAAACAACTGAATACTTGTCAGTGATTGGTTGAAATTATCGAAATAAGACAATTTTTTACATGAAATAAATTCGAATACAAAAATATTTTTCTGTTCTATAACACAAAATAGATAAGTATACGAAGTTTGAAAGTCTTTCGGTACCAAAAACACTACGTAAAACATTAATGAAAAATGTGGCCCCCGTTTTAAAAAAGATCCGGTTTATGTAATGACAGTCGTGTTCCACAGTTGACAGCAGTAGTGAAATGGTGACATTTGTACCTTCCAGTGCGTATTATGTGTCTTGTTAGTTCACTTTCACGAGCTGCTTGACGTGTTGATTTTTGCGGGATGCGATTAAACATTTCCTGCACTGTTGCCACGTTCTGATAGGGTTGTAGCTGGACGGCCATTTCTACTTGTATCGTTCACAGAGCCTGTGGTCATCAGCTTTGCGTGACAACTTTTTACTGTTTCCGGACGTCGTGTTGCATGCTTACCTTTCGATGCACGCCATCATCTCTGAACCAAAACAATGGAATTCCACACTTCATAGCGTGCTGCTATCTTAGCGACCGGCCATCGGGAAAATAAAAAATAAGAAGTAAGACAATAAGAAATCTCCATTAGTGTTGTCTGTTTATAAAATGTTTTCGTCATGACTTCAGTGATACTAAAAATTCTACAAGCAATTTCTAGTGCCTAGTTACTTTCCACCCACCCGATGAAGTGTGGAATTCCATTGTTCTGGTTCAGAGACCGTGGTGTGCATGGAATAGTAAGCATGCAACACTATGTATAGAGACAATAAAAAGTCATGCAAAGCTGATGAGCACGGGTTCTGTGAACGATGCAAGAAGAAGTGGCCGTCCAACCACATCTCGATCAGCGGAGAACGTGACACCAGTGCAGGTAATGTTTATGGTGTTGTATAAAGAATTGAATTTTCGTCCGTTGGTAACCCCATTACGTGCAGGAGCTAAAACCTGAGGACTATGACTGTAGAAGCCCAGAACACCAGAACTCCAAGAAGTCCAGACCTCACTCCATGTGATTTTTACCTGTGGGGTTACACAAAAGAGGTGTAGAAGACAAAACGTTGTATACCGGAGGACTTGGAGACACGGATTCAGGAGGTTCTCAATGATATCCCAGACGACGTCCTTCAGAAGGTTGTTCATCCCATCCCTGGCCGTTTGAGGAAACTGGCAGACGCTACCGGTGCTAACGTTGAAATATGAAGCTTCACTTTCATTTTCCCATATAATAAAGAACATATATCATTTGTTTCAAGTGGATTTTATTACTAATTTTTAATGCCTACCTACTCTTCACCCACCCTGCATGTATGTATGTATGTATGTATGTATGTATGTATGTATGTATGTATGCATGTATGTATGTATGTATGTTAACATATATGTGTGTGCGTGTGTGTGTAAATACACACATATAGTGACGGTGATTGCCGATGCTCCAGTCAAACAAAGGATACGAACTTACAATTAGTTTTGTTTTTTGTTTTTTCTAAAGTGACGATAATATCTCATTCACAACGTCATTCAGTGAGGGGTAGATATGAAGTCAGAGAGCGCAAGACATCCTGCCTAATGCCTAACAATTCACTGATATACCGCCTTGGGAGAGGGGAACCATTTTTTGTAAAGAGCAAAAGGATGAAAGGCAACATTTTAAGGGCAGGTCTTGAACTCAGAGCATACAGTCAGAACACATACGGTGAGATATTCTGTCTACCACTCTAACGATTTTGCCAATTCCTCACTTATTGCATGTGTGTGTATGTGTGTGTGTATGAGCGTGCATATGTATGTGTATATGTATATACATAGGCATAGGAGTGGCTGTGTGGTAAGTTAGCTTCCCAAGCACATGGTTCCGGGTTCGGTCCCACTGCGTGGCATATTTGGCAAGTGTCTTCCACTTTAGCCTCGGGCCTACAAAAGCCTTGTGAATGGATTTGGTAGACAGAAACTGTAAGAACCCCGTCGTATATATATATATATATATATATATATATATATATATATATAT
>NC_068986.1:1993490-1994367 GCF_001194135.2 Octopus bimaculoides | reverse complement strand
TATATATATATATATATATATATATATATATATATATATATATATATATATGCGCACTTATTCTCTCTTAGGTCATAGATGTAAATATTTTAGTTTCTAAAGTATCACAAACATATTAACCATTTATGTTACAATTATTTAGTATTTATATTGTTTAGTTTACTTTAGCTACAAATATGGACGAATTTCATTGTTACAACTGATAATGTCGGTCGTCGCCTCTATGACAAATACACAGTTCTTCCTGTTTACGCCTGTGCTCACATTGGTTTGTCTTTGAGGTTGATCATCTAAAGAACGCACGTAAATGTTATAACAAAATACTTTCACGGCTTGTAATACACACACGCATGCAACACATATTTACCCTTGGGGACTAGGTGGGAAGGAAGATGGTCAGCAGGCGATGAAGACGATTTCGTGGTGATGACAGCAAGGACTGGACAAGAAGAACACTGGATGAGTGAGCTACTCTAGGAAAAGACGACAATATAAGGCGAGGATGGATGTGACGTTTGAGGTTTCTATCTCTCGGCCATGAATTAGGGCCATGTTCATCATGATGCTGAAATATGTGCTAGTCTATGTTTGTTTATATATATACACAAATACGCATATATATTATATTCTATCTTTTACTTCTTTCAGTCATTAGACTTGCCGCCATGCTAGGGAGTCACTTTGAAGGGTTTTAGTCAAACGAATCGACCCCAGTACTTTATTTAATACAGCCTGATACATATCTTACCAGTTTTCTTTCTTTCTTTTTTTTTTGTCAAACTGCTAATTTATGCTGACGTAAACAAACTAGCATTCGCTATCAAGGGATGGTGAGGAGCAAACACATTCAGTAAGACACGCACACCTAGATATGTAC
>NC_068986.1:1984261-1991534 GCF_001194135.2 Octopus bimaculoides | reverse complement strand
GTATGTATGTATGTATGTATGTGTGTATGTATATATATATATATGTGTATATACATACATACACACATACATATACATTTTTGCGACGTGAACATTTTTAAAGAAAAAATATTTTGGAGAAAACCCAATGTAATTTAATTTGCATTCTACACATATACATAAATTTTTATATTTATTTTTCCTTCGTTTGTTGAAAAAATAAACTATGGTCGGCAATTTTTCATCCAATTTGAACAACTAAAGGAAATGTTAATTTAAAGATATTTAGAAAACAAAATGAAAATATCAACAATGATTCTGACAGTTTTCTAAAATACCTTTCTTCATTGTTCGATTTCGTCTTCTTGTAACTCATGTTAGACATTAATGAAAGGAAATCACAATATAATATACATAAGAAACGGTGAAAATTCAAAGGAAGAACTTCATTAAAACAAGTGAAATTGACAGAGAAAATTAACTTAAAAACTAAATAAGTTGGAAGTAAAGTCGACATATGTACGAAGTGAGAAAGTTTAATGAACGAAACGTAAGAATGAAGAAAACAGGATGTGGTGAGATGGTAAGAGGCTGAAAAAAATATATTAGCCAATGAATGAGAAGAAAACAGAAATCAATAACAAGAAAAAGAAAATTTAATTCGTGAAGAATAAATAAATTAAGAAAAAGTTATTAATTTTAATCAAAAGTGTTAATTTCTAATCCCTCTAAAGAAAATAATGAAAAGATGTGAGAGAGAAAAAAATAAAAAGGAAAGGAAAGAAAAGGGAAAGAAATGGCCCTGTAAACAGACGCAGCATGCATCGGAAAGTTAGAGAGAAAGTCGTGAGATGACCTCCTGCCGTGCCAATGATGTGTACTAAACTGAAATTTAATCAATGAGTTTATTCTAGAATTTCTTTACTTCGAAACCGTGACCTAGCGTCTTCCTCGATAACAAAGAAAATAAGGCGAAACTTTTACATTTATACAGAATTGTATGACAGGGGAAGAAGCGGAAGGGAAACATAAATAACTTGTTTCTGAGACGTAATGTACCTTCTGGTACATTACGTCTCATGTGTGACTCCTTAGAAATTGAAATTTTGGCTTAGTGAATTCGTTGCCTTGTCCCTTCAACTCTTTTATAGTATCGTATGGGCGCCATTATAACATACAGCGTGTGTTGGGCAGTTTTAAGCCTGATGGATACGATTTCTCTTCTAGATTTCTTCTAGAAAGGGAGAAAGACTGAAGTAAAAGAAGTGAGGAATCGATTTAGTATAGGATTGGTACTTTATCGAACTTGAGAGAATGAAAAAGGATCTTTGTTGGGATTTGATGCCAGAGCGTAGCTAGCCGGAACGATTACTGCATTCAATGCATCTTGCTCTCTAACGATTATTCCAATTGATATATCATTACTTTGAAGCCTGTCTTCTTCAACATCCACTTTCGTTTCCATTACGGCCTGTCTCCAGCGGAGAGAAATGTTGTGCCCTCAACACTGGAGCCTCCCTATCCATGGCACATTCAGTAGCTTCATTAAATCTAGATAGCTAGATCAACATTTATTTGGGAGACGTATATATTACGTATTTTGGTTACTCAAGAAAACTGGTTAGTAGTATATTTGGTAGTATGAAAGAATCTACAATTAAAACATATCTTATTGAATGTAAAATATTTTCAGTTGAGAATTTCTGCGTTCCTACAATTAACTGTTCATTGAATATTGCTTCTGCAAAATGATCTCCAAGTGTAAATCTTAAAAATGGAGGATATCCTATGCTTTACCACTTCTGCTGGTACTCCTCTTATAACTACTATACAGGGTGTCCACAAAGTCTGGGTACAGGGAGTAAATAAAATCATAGCATAAACAATTAGATATAAGAAACAATAATTTCTTAACGTATGTGTTAATCCCCATGTACCCAGACATTGTGAACTGGGGGCGGCAAAATCAATAGAGTGTTGAATAGAATACCTCACGGTATTCCGGGTCTTTGCGATCTGACTTCAGATCCTGCCGAGACCAAATTTTCCTTCCATCTTTTCGGGGCCAAAAAAAGTACATACCCAGGCCGGTGGTTTGACGGATTGACCGAAATGTTTGAATGATGGGCGAGATGTTTTGCGATGTCCTGTTCCGATTATTTGTGTCCTGAGAGCTTCGCCTACAAAGACAAAATCAAGCTGCACCGATCCAGGTCGTCGGTTTTTCCCTTGGATAAACGTCGATGACTGTGGATAAAGAGAAATTTGCGTGCATGGACAACTGTTAGTCTTCCTAAAATATCTTTCCCAGACCTGCATATGCAACTCAAGAATAATCGATGGAAGCCCTACGTAGAGCAGAATTGTTTCAATGCAGGTATTTTAATTCTATCACTGATTTAACCATTTCAAATAAAGTAAATTTTGTTTGCTGCTAACCAAATTATTGGTGTCTTTGTCAAGTGAAATAGTGAGCTTCTATGTAGTCAGTCTATCAACTATTAATAGCAGCGAAATCTTCTTTGAAACCACACTATAAGGGCTAAAGTCAGTGACTTGACTTGTAAATTAACTCTATATTTCAATTCTTGTCACTTCCTACCTATTGTTTGATTTGCAGTCATATAGACTCGAGTGCAGATATTCCTTATTAAACATTGCTACCCATTGCTATTATTATCTTTTTGCCTTCACACTCCACTAGTCATTATATGTATATGTATATATTTTTGTGAGAGAATTGATTTATAG
The DNA here is from genome assembly GCF_001194135.2 of Octopus bimaculoides. Taxonomy (NCBI): domain Eukaryota; kingdom Metazoa; phylum Mollusca; class Cephalopoda; order Octopoda; family Octopodidae; genus Octopus; species Octopus bimaculoides. The sequence goes on along the minus strand of NC_068986.1, from coordinate 1,988,804 downwards.
AAAAGCAGGGGAAATAAATTTCAAGGCATTGTTAACAAGGATATTGTGTAGGTTACACCATCATCAAGCACAGCCGTCACTCGCAAGCGATTATTAATTGTTAGTAGATTCTAATGCTTTTGCTAATAGTTTTAGGGGCTTGTGTAGTCGCAAGCAGACATAGGCACTCTCTCGGCCCTCCCATTCTTTAACCCGGCAGAACATGGAGTATATTACAGCTGAAAGGAGAGAGAGGGCTGCTCCAGCATTCAACTAGTGACTCATTTTCAGCTGAGTAGACTAAAGCAACGAAAGTCAGTTCAGGTATCGAACCTACGATGATATGTTCGCGAGATCAACACCCAAATCTCAAGGCCAAAACATCAAGGAAGCTTACATGAGATTGTGAGAGACACTTGCTTTAAAACAAGCATGCAAGTCTTCCTCAAGTTACGTCCCACCATCTTAAATCATCCTTTCTACTATAGGCACAAGGCCTGAAATTTGGGTGGAGGACTATTCGATTACATTGATCCCCAGTGCGTAACTGGTACTTATTTCATCGACCCCGAAAGGATGGAAAGCAAAATCGACCTCCGTGGAATTTGATCTCAAAACGCGACTGAAAGTATTAGATAATGTGATCACAGATACTTCTAAAAGACAGGATGGTCATGGCTCTAATTATAAGTATATTCGATCGGCGTTGACAACAGCGGAAACAACATAAGCAGCATAGCGACAACAACAACAAAACAGCAACAACAAAAGCAACAGCAACAGTAACAGCAAAAAAAAAACAAAAAAAAAACAGAAGAAGCATTGGCAACCAATGTGACAACCGAATTTCCCATTCGAAGCCAATGATACGAAACTATCTGGCGTCTTGGTTCTTGCCGACCACCGCCATTTTGAAATTATATTCAATAATCAACTTTATCTCGGTATTCAATTTCGATGTTTTTCTGAAAAGGTTTTGATTTTCTCGCTGTAGCCCAGAGGTATGGCAGCTAGAATAGATGTCGTGACTCAAAGATATCGAAAGAGAGGTATATTCATAGTAAACGTAGCAGCAGTAACAGTAGTGTTGTATTTGTAAATTGTTTATCATCATCATCGTCATCATCGTCATCATCATCATCATCATCATCATCATCATCATCATCATCATCATCATCATCATCATCATTATTATTGTCATTATTATTATTATGAGATTGCATGGCCAAGTGATTAGGGTGTTGCACACAATCGCGAGATCGTTGTTCATCTCACGTTGTTCTGCGTTCATTCCGACACCTGGCGCTTGGTATACCGTGCACCTATTCAGGCAATGTCGATTTGGTGGAGTTAATGTACGGCACACACTTTTGATCACTATTAACAAATCATTCGTGCAGGTCATTCAGATAAAAGCTGAACACTTCGACGAGAGAGTCCGTCATTATTATTATTATTGTTGTTATTATTATTATTATTATTATTATTATTATTATTATTATTATTATTATTATTATTATTATCATCATCATTATTATTATTATTCAGTAGGTTTATTTTTATAGCGTGCTTTCACTTCACTACCGAGCGCAGCTCTGTGTGCCTTGGGTATGTGATGTGGTTTGCTGTGATGCTCTTATGGTTATTGTATTGAAAGTGTTTGCGTAGGATGTGTGCAGTGCTCTGTAGTGCAATTTTCTGTATGTTATATATATTTGTAAGTCCTGGTGTTTTTGTTATGTATTTGTCTGAATATTTTTTTTATTATATTTAATGCGCCTACTATGATAGGAATTGTTTCTGTTTTTCAGATTCTACATTCGAGTTACCTCTATTTCCAGGTCTTTGTATTTTGAAAGTTCTCCATTTCTTTTAGGGAAACGTTGTCATCTGCTGGTATTGTTGTCATCTGCTGGTATTGTTGTCATCTGCTGATGAAAAAAAAACCCCACATGTCGAGCAGAGGTCGGCAATGACTGTGCTGAGTTTTAGGTCCACTGAGGCTTGCACAACACCTCATAGACCCTCTCCACTTTATTGACATTATCCAGAGACAAGCCGGAGCAAGATGTCTGGTGCCAATATAAGTGTGCCAGTTTGGTGGGTGTGCCAGTTTAGTCGCCGGCAACCCGACCATGCAACAGGTTGTACTGGATTACATGTTACCAGTAGCACTTACGAGAGCCTCATACGTGATCTGACATGAATTGCATTTCTGCTTCTTGCAAGGCATTTGGAGTTAGCATTAGCCTGGACAAGACTGTTGTAATGTTTCAGCCTGCACTAGGAAATCCATATGTGAAACCAGCTATCTTGGTTGAAGGAATAATTCTGATGGTAGTAGACAAGTTTGTCTACCTAGGCAGCACACTCAGCCATTCTTGCTCCCTGGATGAGGAAATATCTTCCAGGTTGCAGAGAGCAACTAATTCATTCCGGTCTCTTCTGTCTCGTGTCTGGTCCCAGCATGGCATAGCAAGGCAAACAAAAGTTGCTGTGTACCGTGCATGTGTACTGACATCGCTCCTCTACTCATGTGAGACAGGGACTCTGTACAAACGTCAGGTAAGGGTCCTTGAACGCTTTCATCAGAGAGATCTCAGACGTATTCTCAATGATGGCTGGACCTCAAAAATTCCAGACACACAGGTCCTGAGGACAGCTGATATCTTGAGTATTGAGGCGATGGTGCACAAGCACCGGTTACGTTGGACTGGACACCTTATTAGAATGAAGGATAGCAGGATTCCTAAGCAGATGCTATATGGAGAACTTGTGAATGGAAGGAGACTCCGGCAGAAACCAAGGCTCCGATTTAAGGACTGCGTCAAGTCCTCATTCAAGGTCTGTGATATGCAGGACACTGACTGGGAGAACAATGCCTGTCATCGCCACGGATGGAGGAAGCAGGTTAAAGAGGGGATCGACACTTTTGAGAGAGCACGTATCCAGCATGAAGAACTTAAGCGAGCTGCGCGAAAGTGCACGGCTCGTATAGTGAATGTGGAAAGCTTGGTCTGCAATGTTTGCAGTTGTGTATGCTTATCAAGAGCAGGGCTCATTAGCCACCAACGGAGCCGCAAATGCAAAATATAAGTTAGTGCTAGAGCGAACAATGTTCCTGAAGGTCGGCAGTGGTCTTCCTCGGTCACGAGTGGACGGCCATCATGTATAGATGGATGGATGTATGGATGTATGGATGGCTGGATTGATGGATTGATGGATTGATGGAGGGATGGATAGATGGATGAATGGATGCACATATGCGTGGATAGATAGATAGATAGATAGAGAGAGAGAGAGAGAGAGAGAGAGAGAGAGAGAGAGAGAGAGAGAGAGAGAAACAGACAGACAGACAGACAGACAGAGACAGAGAGAGACAGAGAGAAACAGAGAGAGAGAGAGAGATGCATGGATGGATGGATAGTTGGATGGATGGATTACGTGTTTCTATTTAAGTGTATTTGTGTACCAATATGCTAATGAAATCTTACAAGTAGTATCTGAACTGAACTGAAACAATTCAGTTTAATAAATCTTTACATCAACTGATTATCGATTTTACAAATCTAAATTTATCTTCTTTTCGCATAACTATAATAGTGTTATCTCTAACTGATCGCTTACAGAATAATTTGAAATTCTAAATAATGATATTTTTGCAGCCATATTTCAAAATGTTACGCTTTGGTATTCGCAAATGGCGCGTGCGTGCGTCAGACAGATACAACTATTAGATGAATTCTTTTCATAGCAAATGCTTAAACATGTTTAAATAACACACTTTAACTTTTAAGTGTTGCTTTTCCCGTATCAATTTGCGTCATTGTTTTCATAAAAGCCGCTGGCTTTTCTATCAATTGACATTAATTAGGAGCAATTTGGTAAATCACCGTTTCAGAATGGATAACATGAAGACAGAAATGGCGAACGCCGTAGAGTAAGAGGTGAGTTTTCGGGGAAACTGCTAATGCGATGCGGTTTCAATCCCACATTAAAATCCATTTCGTCTTATTTATATCTTTATGACCTTTCGGAAAGAGCGCAATGCACTCCGTACTTCCTTTTCCTTAAAATATTTTACTACAATAAACCACCACCGTTAGCAAAGAAATGGAAATGATTGGAGCTTTGAAAGAGAAATACGCTCCCGGAGGCACGTCGACTTCTCACATTAAAAAAAAACTTAGGTCATTTAACTCAGAATCAGAAAGTGGATACGTATAGGTGTGTGTGTGTGTGTGTGTGTGTGTGCGTGTGTGTGCTTGTGTGTGTGTGTGTGTGTGTGCGTGCGCGCGCGCGTGAAATAATGAAATTTTGGAGCCTGTTGCATGTAAATGTGCAGAAATCTTTTGAAAGACTCCATCTGATCATGGAGTGTCTTTAAAGGATTCTCCTTTGTCGCCAATATTCGAGTCAGGTTTCCATTCTATGGATAACTTCTTCCCTTCTCACCACTCTCAGAGACCCTGGAAAGGGTCAAGGCACTATCTTTTATCATAAAAAGAAATTCCAAGAAACAGGGAAAATACATTGAGTAGGAGACAGAAAGCTATAAGTAATA
>NC_068986.1:1981835-1982665 GCF_001194135.2 Octopus bimaculoides | reverse complement strand
ATATATATATATATATACATATATATATACATATATATATACATATATATATATAATAATATACATGTATATGTATGTATGTGTGTGTGTGTGTATTACATAGTGTCCGATTTGAGAACTCTCATCAGTTTGGGTTTTTTTCCATCTTTCTTTGTTTTTTTTATTTGTTCTTTTGTTTTTCTTCTCAACACCCTTCATGTCAATAACTTCATTGACTTTTTTTATTCTATTTTTGTTCGCGTTCCATATTATTATTATTATGAATCTAATGATTTTTTTTGTTTTTTTAGTGGCGGCATGGTTTAATTTTTGGAGAGGTTATTTATCTATTTATCTATTTGCGATTTATTTATTTGCGATTTGTAATGTCTCCGCTATCTGTCACATTTTTGCAGCAGAATGAAGAAATTATGGTGATGCTAAGATGATGGTGGGGATGATGACGACGACGACGACGATGATGATAATAACGGTGATGATGATGATGGTAGTGGTGGTCGTGGTGGTGACAATGATGATGATGACACTGATGATGACCACTATTATTATTGCTGTTGTTTGTATGAGTGTGTTATGGAGGGAGAGAGATTGGTAGAGAGGGAGAAAGAGAGAAAGGGGCGACAGTGCGTGTGTGTGTGGGGGGGTGCATGTACGTGTGTATGGGGGTTGTTTATTATTCCTCCTCTAAGTGTTAAATTAGTTAAATTTTATTGTTTTGAACAGTAACATAAGGGAAAACATAGACAGACTGATAAATAGATAGATAGATAGATAGAGAGAGAGAGAGAGAGAGAGAGAGAGAGAGAGAGAGAGAGAGAGAGAGAGAGAGA
>NC_068986.1:1976670-1979170 GCF_001194135.2 Octopus bimaculoides | reverse complement strand
GGTAGAAATTCCAGGGTTAAATGAAATGTTTTTGTTTGACATAGAAAAATTAAGAAATGGAGTCAAACGCAGCTGTTATTCAAATGATTTGAATAACAGCTGCGTCCGACTCCATATGGAAAATGAAAGACGGAAGATGGAATATACGAGGAGTTTTATCATTAATCACAACAATTATTTCGACACATCTAACATCGATCCCTCTCCGGGTGGGGCACTTAACAACTGGTTCAGGGGCACCCGACGGTGCAGATGTGTTTCATCGGATGATAAATAGATATAACTCGTTAAAATTACAGTCCCGCAATGTATCTGCTCATTTTGTCGAAAGAAAAGCAGCAAAGCGAAGGAAATGTCTTCATTTATATAGAAGATCAAAAATAAAATAACAGATGCAAAAAAGAAACGGACACGCAATCCAGCGAGAAAAGTATATATATAGTAATAATAACAATAACCGTTGGATGGAATTTATAATTGTTTTAATGCATCGCTACGCGCATATCCACAAGTCACACGTCTCTTAAGATAAACAGTCTGTATTCCTGGGTTGATTACAGTGTAGTCTGTAGTATCCGTGGGCATCGGGTAGATGATGGGCCGGGGAAATTTTTTAACCAATCACTCCAAAATATATTTATGAGCGCCGACATTACCTCCTTGATTTGAAAGGAAGAAAATTATAGATTCTTTGAATTCAAAAAGTTTATGGAATCTATTTACACGTCCATTACAATTGGACAGATACAGTGATGCCAGATGAAAATTTTATGTCGTAACACGGGACACGATTTTTATGTAATGTTATTTATGTCTGATGAGACCTCATTACACACAAGAATTTCATTTTACCGCCACTTGGGGTAATTTACTCCGGTTCGCCGACCGCTGGCTGGGGTAGATTATCTTCATGGATTCATTTCTTCATGCGATATAACATTAATGGATGTTTATCCTTTTTGACCAGTGAGAAGGTTGATTAACATAATCAACGTAGAGCGTAGTTGTTCCACCCGCTGCTTTCTGGCAGCTTCCAGTTGCTCCACGATGCGGTATCAACCACATACGCAGGGCGCTGTTGGCAGCAGACGTGAGACGGGCAACAGCAGGCACGATCACATCCACGGAGACGACGTGGACGGACCAGCTCAACGACTCTGCTTTTACTGTTTTTGAAATCAGCGTATGAGTTCAACGACGCCCGGAAATGTTATCAAGCGCTAACAGTTTTCTATGAGTCGGACTTTGCGGTCTGTGATATATCAGTCCTGCAGTCTATAGAGAATGCGATGATATTTTCAGGGTAACTCTGGACATCGTCAGAGATCAACAAAACAGCTTGTCTCAAATGGATTTTCCGCTCAGAGCCTATTGGCAATTACAAGAAACTTCTAGCCTGTCAGTAGTACCAATGGCCTGTCAATAGTACTAACTGCACTGTCGATTGAAGATAAACGCGATAAACAGGCACAGAAGTGGCGTCAGCCACGCATTACCTATTGTCTTAGATGTGCACGGCGATAAAACCACTCCGTACATTGCTATATAGAAGAGTTAAGTAGAACAGCTGTTGTCGCGTGTAGGAAAGCTATCAACCATATCTAAGACGATCAACTTGCCGCCTTCTTGACATATCTGTGTGAGTGTGCGCATGTGCGCGTCTGCACATATATGTATGTATATACATACATATATACATGTATATATATATATATATATATATATATATATATATATATATATATATATATATATATATATATATATACATGCATATATACATACACATATACATATGTGTGTGTGCGTGTGTGTGTATCCATATACATACATACATACAAGCACACATGCATGCATACATGCATGCAAGCAGGAAGACATACATACATATACATGCACACATACACACATACACACATACACACATACATACACACACACATGAGATAAAGTTACATCTACAGAGACAGAGCTGTATAAAATTACATGGAGCCAAGTAACAGGAGTCGGTAAGCTGTACTACTATACTGCAGTTAAAAGTATTCTTTTCACAGACGTATTTATGATGATGCAGAGACGTCCTGACAGATTTATACAAAAAAATCTTAATAGTTCATAGATTACGAGCTCAGACCTCAATTCATGCATTTCCATGTATTTTTGATCAAGAAATCTGATCCTACGTACCTTAGCTTACCTCGTAGTAGGATTGGTTTCTTTTATCTTTTATTTTTTACTTGTTTCAGTTTTTGGACCGCGGTTAAGTTGGTGTATAGCCTTGAAGGGTTTAGTCGAGCAAATCGAACTCAGTATTTATTTACTTATATAAGCCTGGTACTTGTACCACCCGTCTCTTTCTACGCGACGAGGACGTATACAAACCAAAACTGGTTGCCAAGCAGTGGTGGGGGACAAACGCAAAGAAAAAGCTACAGTCACACACATACATATACATACATATATGCATATATGCGAAATCCATTCAGCGCTAAGTTACGGG
>NC_068986.1:1964170-1971670 GCF_001194135.2 Octopus bimaculoides | reverse complement strand
ATTTTAGGCCTGGGTAAAATATGTTTTCACACAGGAATATATGTTTAGTTAATTATCAAGAACCAAATATCTACTAATTTTGGTGTGTTTTTATTGTGGAAGACGAAAAATATAAAAAGCTGTTTCACTTTAGCATTTATATCAACCACATCTGGCCCAAATATTCTACCTGTTTTCTTTTCAAACCTGCTAGATCCGGTCTCTCACACCAGTCTTACAATGCCATTCTAAAAATAAGCAATCGCATCATTGAAATTTCGCAGCTACGAGATAGTGCATGGTTAATTCAAGATGAATACATTAGCATTACCTTTAACAGGGTAATCTGAATGATAAAGAGTTAACTCGTATTACATTTCATCAAAAAATGAGCCATTTGAAATTATTGAATGCCTTACAATGTTTATGCAACCACGAAGAGACCAATTCGGAATTACTTCTGAGAAGGGATCATAATAAGATAATATTTCTAAATCCTCAAGTATACAAAATTTGCTGTAGGGTATTGGAGTGAGAATAAGGATTGGCGAAACAAAGGGTTTTCTATTTGATGTCATTATGCCTGTTATTTAATTTAAGTTTCCAAATATATTTGAATAACGTTGTAGCAAAATGTCTGGCTTGATGGTAAAATGTATATCGGTGTTAGTAATAACGGGGTTTTGAATAATTTTGTTCTAATGCATGATTTAGAGGCAGTGTTTGTGTTAATATTGCCAGAATATAGAATTCCCTTAAACATATATTTACGTCTAGTGTGCGGTTGAGTGAATGCTGTTTCAGAATTGGAAAGTTGGGAGGAAGAATGGTCAAGCATGATACGATTCCTGTGGATAAGCATTAGGAGTAGCAAAATAAGAAATTCAATCGTGTAATATCAGAAAACAGACAGCTAGATAGATAGATTCATACATACACATATATATATCCATACATACACACACACACATATATATATATATAGAGAGAGAGAGAGGGGAAAGAAGATAGAGGAAGAGACAGAAATGGAAGGAATACCAGAGTTAAGTTGTTCGAAGTAGAATGAAAGATTAGCGGAAAAAAAGAAAAGTGGAAAAAGTAAGAGTAAGATGCAGAAAATAGAAGATGGAAATTCTACTGTATTTTCAAATGCTACAGAGATATCTTTTATAGAACATGTAACATTTCAATTTACTATTTATTCATATGTATGCTTTTATCGATTTACATAATTTTGAAAATACTGTAAAAAATATACATGGCATATTTAATGAATTTTGGTTCAGATGCGTAGGAAACTATTGCAGTAAAAACATTCTGGTTCAAATAACAACGATACGAAATAAAAGATCAAATAAATAAAAGTATATTGGCAAAAATCGATTAGATATTTTTACGTCGCTATTTTGAAGATTGCTAACTGATAATTTCCAAGTCTGTTTTTAGGCCAACTGCCATATCTGAAAGATGTAAAAATATTAATTTGGAGCATTAATATGGCTGGAAGAAATTTTAATCAATAATTAAATCTGAATAAGGAAAAAACAATATGAGAAGGGAATGCATATTTTTCATGTCAAAGAAGAAAAGTGGCGCCCGTGACATTTTTCAGGGCCTCCAAGACTAGTAGGTGAAAGGGTGAGAGTTACCCTCAGACTGGAGAAATGACTTGAATGCTTGCAACAAAAATACTAAAGGCACATATATATAGGCGGTGGTTTTAAACTGGACTATGCATTTAAGCCTACTATCGAAGAACAAGACTTCTGCGCAGTGTCCGTCGACCAAGTTTCACTCACAAAGCTCCCTGTCAACCCGAGATTTTTACCCAAAATACCGTAAAGTCAAAATTCACTCACAAAGCTCTTTACTATACCCGAGAGTTTTCCCCAAGGTACGGCGAAGCAGAATTTAACCTTAAACCCTATAGGTCCCAAGCTAACTTTTTAATCACACTGCCACATATTTTTTAATGATTTATAGAATTTTCAAAATAGTCAATGAATTCTCATTTCTTGATAAAATTCAATGTTGTTCTTTAGTTTAACTCAGCTGCAAAATAAATTACAAATGTTATCTGTTTTCATTCCAGTGTGTTACTCACCTTTTGTTACCGTTCCAAATGGCTGACATTAAATTAGGCTTCATCGTGTTACCATTAAAGATAGTTAAAGATGTCCGGTGTCATTAAGTTATTTGCTTTGTTGTCTTCTGCAGAAAATTTTTTAAGATTTCGCAAAATGTAAAAGTCAGTTTTGAGTTGTTTCTGTTGTTGATTATCGCAATCTCTAAAATCCGGTTTCAATTTAGCCATATTAAAACATTTTCTGCATTTTAGCGAATGCTTTGGGATTGGCCCAGTTCGACATTCTTTATACAACAACGAAAAAATACTTTCAATCAGCCTTTTGCGATATTCACAAATTCAGAATTATCCGCAGCACGTATTATGTTCTGGAATCCTCAACATTCCATTGCACTAAGAGACAATTATACTCCTATTCTCTAAGTATTTCGCAATCACTTGTGGCCATGTCATCAACAAGATTAGAATCCCACGGCGGACGGAAATGTTATTGCTAAGTGTGGCATCCGACACTCAAAGAATTTCGTCATTTACTGGTACTTAATTAATCGATTCTGAAAGGATGAGCAACAAAGGGGGTTGACCTTGACAGGATTTGAAATCAATGCGCAGAGAACCAGAACAAACATGGGGCATTCTTTTCAACGATCTAATAATTCTGCCTAATTGCTGTCTTCAGAAACACATATTATAGGCGATGTTTTGTTTTTGAGCAGCATCTATGACATTTATAAAGAAGAAACAAAAAAGGAAGAAACAATATGAGAAGGAAATACAGTTTTTTTTTTAATGTCAGAAATGGAAAAGTGACGCCCATGACATTTTTCAGGGCCTCCAAGGCTAGTAGATGAAAGGGTGAGAGTTAAATGATTTATGTAACTATAGTAGAAGGGGCATGTCCAATGTGTCACGCAGTTCCACAGAACGAACTTCTTAACCACAGCTCCACTTCCGGGTTGATTCGAGAGAAACTGCTCTCTCCTAGATAGTTGTTCAGACATAACTTATGGATTTGGTCATATGTAGAAAGCAAAAATAATTAAGTTTTAGATTTTAAAGGCGAAATTAGTTTAGGAACTTCCTGAGGAACTTTCACTACAAACACTAAAAATGGCCGCAAGTGAACAGCCTCTTCCTGTTGATAATGTAAACTGGTGAAGTTGAACTGCTTGAATCAACTGAAAACCAAAGCTGACACAGCCAAGGTGACATTCAACAAATGGAGATAAAGTTTCTCCAATGACATCATGCATGATTGTGGGGAAGAGCTAGAAACTACGGAACAATGTATGGAGATATCCTCTAATGCAAGATCTTTACATTTCTGTTGGACTTTGCAATATACACCGAAGTTTCAGAAAAATGTGTCGACTGACCAAAATTTAGCAGATTGTGAGCGAACTAATTTGTACTATAAGCGATAAAGAGGAATGATTAGAATATTATAAGCAGTGACAATTAATGATTAATTACTCAGAGTTAAATTTTTGACAAGGAACATGAAAACTTTGCTGCTACATAAATGTATATCGTTTAATTTATGCAGCACTAAAGAAAAGATGGAAGTAGCTGGAAAAATTCCATTGCAATATCTCTCACTTAAAAATGGCAAGAGATTTCTTAAACTATTGTTTGAAAGATTGGAAATAATTTCCGTTTCATCTCCAGTTAAACTTGAAACTTCTACCATTCCTAACATAGACCCTGGTGACCTTCACATGCTCTTTCAGTCTATAGTATTTCATTTTTCATTTCTCTTATATAAAAAAATATGCCAGTTTGTTCCCATTCCAAATAAAACATTATTATTTAAGCATCAATGATATTTGCTTTAATCTATGTAAAGAAATTTTATTTTCCATATATAATTGCTTCAATAATTTTCCATCAATAAACCATTAAATGAAATTGTTAGGTAGTATTCACTTTTTAGTTAGCTCATAACACGATCTGACACCTGGTGATAGCTATTGTTTAAATACACATGCGTGACTTGAGTTGTATATGAACAAAGAAAATATTCTACAGATTTTAAAATCATATTTTGCGTTTCACATTCACAATACACTTCTTATACTTACTTAACCCACTTTAACATTGCATGGTGTAAAGACTGCAATACAAAATCATGAAGTCATGAAGTCAGCATATATTTTCTCCAGGTCTTCCTAACTATCGTAATTCTTATGTAATTCTATTGCCATCATACATGCAGGGAATTAGAGATACTTACAGCAACAGGTGAGCGTTGCATATAACGCGGACAAACAATAGAAGCAATGAGGTTGCTTTCACGTGGCTACTCGACTAATTGGAAATAGCAACCAGATCTTCCTCAACTCACACCCTTGCTTTATTTAAAACAGAACACACTGGACAATATAATCGCATTTAATACAGAATATATTGAACAGTATAATCGCAGATATACCAGATGGTCGTGGCTAGAAAGTCTTTGACCACGAGACTAAATAGGCATGGTTGTATGGTTAAGGTGCTCGGCTTACAACACTGGCTCTGGGTTCAATCCTACTGCGTGGAATTTTCGTCAAGTGTCTTCAACTGTAGTCTTAAATTGTTGTTGTTGTTGTTGTTGTTGTTGTTGGTGTGTGTGTGTGTGTGTGTGTGTGTGTGTAATTTAACTTAAAGCAGAAAAGGTATAAAATTTATAGAATGGATTATATTACGAATATATCACAGGATGCCGTTAACTAGAAAGAATCCTTCAGATGAAATTCTATAAACCATTCCTCGGCATTTTCATCTCATCGATAAAAAGAAGTGTAAGATTATAAAATATAGACGATAGAAAAGAAAAGGCTTGTTCATATTGTTCTAATATTGATATTTTTTTCTTTTTCATCAAGCCAAAACCTCGAAACGGAGTGAATATAATCGATTAGATCAGCTCCAATATTTAACTGGTTCTTCTTTTATCGGCCCCAGGAGAATAAAAGGAAAAGTTAACTTTAATGAGATTTCAGCTCAAAACTTGAAGAATCGTACCAAAATGCCACGAAGAATTTTTGCCCGAAGCTCTATTGATTCTGCAAATCTAGTGCTTTTCTGTTGCGCAAATATTACAAAGATGACTAAAAAGATACAATGAGATTTAGCACATGGCCTCTTTCTGTGGAATTGGTTCCTATAGGAAGTGCGTTATAAGAAAACCATTCATTGCAAATGCGTCGAACGTCCGCCGCAGTCACTGGAAGTCGGCTGTGCTGTGTATTGCCTCTTCATTTTTACTTCACCTGTAATATGCAGCACACATACGTCGTTCTTTTCCGTCGAAATCGTTCCGGGATTCTTGCTAAATCTTATTACCTATGAGAACTTAAAAAGAGACAAAGAGAGGGAGAGAGAGAGAGAACGAAGGCGAGAAAGATGGAAGATAGCTAGCTAGCTAGATAGATAGATAGATAGAAAGAGAGAGAGAGAGGGAGAAAGGCAAAAAGAAAAAGAGAGAAAGTGAAGAGAGAGAGAGAGAGAGAGAGATGGATGGATCTATCGCTCATCTTTTTATCTACGAAAAATGAAGATAAAGATACGACGACAAGTAAGCTTAGAAGTTAAAGTGCATTGTTATAGCATCGCACATGTGTTTGCGGTAAGAGTTGTTCTGGCCCTTTCCATTCTGTGTTCAAATCTGACTGAGGTCAACATTTTCTTTCATTCTTCAAAGAAGATAAATAAATAAGGTGTTATTAAAAGACTGAGTTCGATTCTCTCTCTCTCTCTCTCTCTCTCTCTTTCTCTTCATTTGTCTGTCACACAATCACACAACTGGCTACTCAGCACTGAATAAGGTTAATGGAGGATCACACATACTATCCCTTGCTTCCGAGAATTAGAAGAGAGTTGATCCGAGATCTATTACGCTTTTTCTCGTCAAGCAGGCAACCACTGCGATGTTGCCTGCGATGTTCGTCTACTCTTATTTTGAGGGGGCGCCATGTTTCGCCTTTATATAACCTACCACAGCTGCATGGGATGGAGTACATGCAGTTCTTACTCATATTCTCTTCTATTGGTGGTTTTACTCGAAGAAGATATTTGCGAAGTGTTGTATTATTTTTTAATACTGTCCTGGTGTCATATTGGTCGCTTATCTTTTGTATCTTTTCGGAGAGGCCTTTCACATAGGGTAGACAGACTGTGGACAGTTTATCGGTTTCGTCCTCTCTTTTCTTCATAATCGGAGTGGGGAGTATGCTTTTGGAGTAGTTGTTGCTTAATTGATTGTTACTGAGCTCGATCACTTCGTGGTGGATATCACGATCGCTACTTATATTCATTGTTCGATGCTTTAGGTAGATAGATATTTAGATAAATAGATAGATAGATAGATACATTTCTTTTATTAGCCACACAGGGCTCAACGAAGATGGGACAAATACAATGTAGAGCTTTTCTTTTTGGGAGGGGGAAGGAAAAAAAAAGAAGGGGGGGTCGATCAAAAGGGATCGTAGGAAGGAAAAGGGGGTACTTCGATCAAAAGGGATCAAAAAAAAAAAAAGATAGATAGAGAGAGAGAGAGAGAGAGAGAGAGAGAGAGAGAGAGAGAGAGAGAGAGAGAGAGAGATAGATTACCTCTCTGCCAAAGAGAATTGGAGAATTAAACCCTGTTATTCATATAAGATTGAACGAAAACGAAGAAATCAGTGGGGAAAAGAACGAAATAGAAGAAAGCATTTTCTGAAATGTAAAAAGAAGAATTAACAAGATTCACGCACATCACCAGAGAAACAAGTTATTTTCTTAGAAATAGAGAAAATACACTAATCTATAAAACTGGTGCACTGGAAAAAGGAAGAAAAAAAATGAAGCAGGACGAAAGAAAAGAAGTTCTTTGATTTTTAAGTAAAGTACAAGTGACTCTGAATATTTAAGAAATGTAAAATAAGACAAAGAAGATCCAGTTTTCTGTATAAATTTTTTTTAAACTATTAGTGTCGATTTTTCCTTTCACGCCACTGGAGTCGGTAAAATAAGTATCAATAATATATTCAATAAAGTAAAACATCCACTCTCTTTGGTATTCCCAAGTGTGTACTTTAGTCTTAGCAAAAGAAACCATTATTTTGCTAAAAGGCTCTACAAATGTCGCTTAGTTATTATTATTATTATTACTATTATTACTATTATTATTATTATTATTATTATTATTATTATTATTATTGAGTGAAAGAGCAGTGCAAGCTATCAAAGTAACGCTGGGGTAAAGTATACGAAGCCCAGTATACCCATCATGACTACCTGTCTGATAAGGGTACACCAGGCACAAGCGTCACAACCATATGGGCGCGACATGGTGATCTCATATCAAGATAAACAGTGCATGACCTTGCAGGTGGAGCCCTGATAGAATTATCTTCAGGTCGAGTAGACCATTCTACTCAAAAGGTCCCTGAATAAGGTTTGTTTAAGGATGA
>NC_068986.1:1963787-1964105 GCF_001194135.2 Octopus bimaculoides | reverse complement strand
AATTCCTCTCACCACATGGCTATGATGCTCCCCCACTACTTCTGCTCGTGATCAGAGATGCACATATCGTCAGCCACCAAGGGACATGCTCAACTGGTTAAGGTCAAACAAGTGACAAGCAAATCTGTGGTATTAAGTAGAATATTTGCTGTAGCCCATCTCTTATACGAAAACAAAACAATGTACATGATAACCCTTCCAATCAGTGAAGATCAAAAGCCATGAGAGTCACTGCCTGGTACTGCATCCGGGCATTTTTTTATTATTTTTATTATTTTTATTATGATGATGATGATGATGATGATGATGATGGTGATG
>NC_068986.1:1963450-1963777 GCF_001194135.2 Octopus bimaculoides | reverse complement strand
TGGTGATCTCATATCAAGATAAACAGTGCATGACCTTGCAGGTGGAGCCCTGATAGAATTATCTTCAGGTCGAGTAGACCATTCTACTCAAAAGGTCCCTGAATAAGGTTTGTTTAAGGATGATGAACAAAAACCCAAGTTTCCAGAGGTGAATTATCAAAACCCCAAAGAATTCCTCTCACCACATGGCTATGATGCTCCCCCACTACTTCTGCTCGTGATCAGAGATGCACATATCGTCAGCCACCAAGGGACATGCTCAACTGGTTAAGGTCAAACAAGTGACAAGCAAATCTGTGGTATTAAGTAGAATATTTGCTGTAGCCC
>NC_068986.1:1961914-1963423 GCF_001194135.2 Octopus bimaculoides | reverse complement strand
GGGTCATTATTATAATTTTGTTTTTGCATTGGCAAAACGCTCCTTCAGATCACTCCTAACTTTGTTGATTGTAAAGTGTATTTTTTAAAGTCTACTGTTACATGTTTTTTCATACTGCTTTTGTTGAAAACTAACCAGGATCCCGAGGACCTGGTCAGTTTCATGTTCGTTTAGACCTTCATGGCGGAATTTATTACCTATTTCCGGAACTTTCTTCTAAAAATATCTACACATGGCGTTGAAATTATCGATAGGAGACCTGAAGGATGAAAACCGTGCGAGAAGTAATAATCTTGGTGCTGCTTCTCCTATTTAATGGCTATAAAAAGGCGGCGAGCTGGCAGAAACGTTAGCAAAGCCGGGCGAAATGCTTGGCGGAATTTCGACTGTTATTACGTTCTGAGTTCAAATTCCACCGAGGTCGACTTTGCCTTTCATCCTTTCGGGGTCAATAAATTAAGTACCAGTTGCGTCCTGGGGTCGATCTCATTGATTGGCTCCCTCCCCCAAAATTTCGGGCCTTGTGTCTATAGTAGAAAGGAATAGTAATGGCTATAAGGCAAAGCACCACACCGTACGCCTGTGCAACAAATGGCTGCAAATCACCAAGAACAACAGCTACAACAAAAACAGAAGAATAGATTAGGACAGTGACACCACTGCTATTGCCACCGCCGCCGCCGCCGCCGCCGCCGCCTCCGCTGCGGTAAGTAGCTGTGACGGCTACAAGAACAGTAACGTCAACGACGGTATAACTGGCACTCCATCGATTACGACAATGACGGTTCCAGTTGTTTCGATCAGGAGAACAGGTTGCTCGTGAAATTAATGTGCAGGTGGCTGAGCACTCCACAGACACGCCTACCTTTAACGTAGTTCTCAGGTAGATTCAGTGTGAAACAGAATGTGACAAGGCTAGCCCTTTGAAATACAGACACTACTCATTTTTGCCAGTTGAGAGAAATGGATCAACGTGAAATGAAATCTCTTGCTCAAGCCACAACGCACGGTCGGGAATCGAACTCACGACCTTGCGATCGTTAGCCGAATACCTTAACCACTAAACTCAGGGAGATTCAGTGTGAAAATGGCATGTGACAAGGTCGGCCCTTTGAAATACAGGTAAAACTCATTCTTGTTAGCTCAATGGAATGGAGTAACATGAGATAGGGTATCTTGCTGAAGGACACACGCGCGGTCGGGAATCGAACTGACGATCTTAGTTAGAATCGTGAGCCGAATACCTAAACCACTTAGCCACAGACCTTCATCAACGCCGACAAAAGTTAAAAGTAGAAAAAGGACTGCATCAGCAGCAGCAGCGGCAGCAGCAGCAACAACAACAACAACAAGGCTGATAACGATGACGACAAAAAATAAGAGAACAGGAGAATCACCACTTTTACCAATTCTACTTTTACCATCCTACTACGCCGCCCTCGCCAGCATGAACGTTGGCACTAATACTGCGACTAACGAAAAACAAAAAAAGAAGAAACCCAGCTCTTA
>NC_068986.1:1957098-1961598 GCF_001194135.2 Octopus bimaculoides | reverse complement strand
TTTGCACTGATTGACCTGATTAATACCAGTGACCTATTTTTTTTGTTGTTGTTTTCTGTTAGTGGTTATCGGTATAGTAGTAGTCGTCGTCATAGTCGTTATCATCATCATCATCATCGATATCATCATCAACGTCATCATTATTATCATCATCATCATCATCATCATCATCATCATCATTATTATCATCATCATCATCATCATCGCCAGCAGCAGCAGCAGCATCATTAAGGTGTCATTCCCTTCATTAAAGCGAAGGTTCTGAACATTGATGTTAGACTGTTTTCATTTCATTTCCTTGCCCACCGTTTCATCCTAAGCTCGTTGTTCAGCTTTGAAGACCTATGTAAATAAACGCCTTTCATCTATTCATTAATATTATTGTTGTTTTACATTCTGAGTTCAATATTCCGCCGAGGTCGACTTTGAGAAGGCGGCGATGAGCTGGCAGAAGCGTTAAAACGCTGGGCGAAACACCGTTAAGCATTTCACCCGTCTTCACATTCTGAGTTCAAATTCCACCGTGGTCATTTTTTTTCCTTCTTTCGTGGTCGATGAAATAAGCAGCAGTTGAACACTGGGGTCGATGCAATCGATTTACCTACTCCCCGAAATTGCTCGCCTTGGGCCAAGATATGAAACCATTATCATTATTGTTGTTGTTTTTGTTGCCGTCGTCTTCGTCGTTAAGGCTGTGAGCCGGCAGAATCGTTAGCATGTCGGGTAAAAATGCTTAGCAGCATTTCATCCGTCTTTATGTTCTGAGTTCAAATTCCACCGAGGTCGACATTGTCTTTAATCGTTTCGGTGTCGTTTAATTAAGTACCAGTGAAACACTGGGGTCGATGTAATCGACTAGTTACTTCCCACAAAATTTCAGGCCTTGTACCTATAGTAGAAAGGATTATTATTATTATTATTATTATTATTATTATTATTATTATTATTATTATTATTATTATTATTATTATTATTATCAGCAGGAGCATAACCACCACCTTCATCATCGTCATTATTATATTCTGGGTCGATTTAATGACCAACCATTCCCCTTCCCGAATAAATCAAGTCTTTTCCTTATACTAGATATTATCGTTGTCGTCATCATCATCACCATCATCATCACCATCATCATCATTATTCTGAAGTTTTATTTATATTTGGTTACTTGCACTAAACAACTGAGTACAACTCTGTTGGCCGTTGGTTCGTACAGTGTTTTGTATTGATTTTGTATTGATTTTTCTACTGCATTGTCAACACTCTACGTAATATGTACGTAGTACCTAGAAGTACAAGTTGCAGTATATGTGTAAGTCTTGGGGTATGGGTAATGTATTTGTTTGTATTTTTTTTAAATCCTTCTAAACCATCTCCTGTTATAGGGAGTGTTTCTGTCTTCAATCCGTGTCCCCAGTATTCTATTTATCACCATTTCCTGATCTTTATAGTTGGATTATTTCGTTGTTTCTTATCAGGACACATCATCGCCTGCTGGGACTGATATTTCGTTTAAGAAGCACTTCATTTTATGTTCATTTTAGTTCTTGACCATACACCTGATGAATTAGCTTTGATTTTTATGTCGATGTAGATTGGTGTATATGATAATATGATCGCGCTTATGATATCTTTGTTGGCGTGTGTGCATACCACCTCTTTTCTTTTGGTATTTCATAATACTGACATAACTTCCATGCTGCGTAAAATGGTTGGTGGTCAGTGGTTGCGCGAGAAGCAAATTTCCTAGTTTGCATGGTCGTCCCTTCGAGCTTTACGGATACAAGCCAAACTTCTCTTGGCTAATTTCTACTGCAACTGACATCTCTTGGTTTACGTCTGGGAACGTTCTCTGCTGTGTTCTTCGGGAGTGGAATGGCTGCGGAAAGAAGCAAACAAAGGGAACATAACAGTTTCCTAAGATTTTCACCGTGAAGCTCACGAAGATTGACATTTGTCATTGGTAACCTTGTCGGAACCATACAGACCTCTCTACAACCTTCACCTTGCGCCATCCTTCATAAAGAGGGCAGGCAACAAACCTGGCTTCGGTGAGGCTCCGATTCACTTGGATCAACCCAAACCGTTGACTACCAGTATTTGAGGATTGTCCTTAGCACAGCGGGTTTCGTTCTAGAATCTAGAGACCGGATAAATGCAACAGAATCTGCTCAGTAGTCAAGCTAAGTGGCTACCTATCGAAACCGATTCCGATAATGCGCTCAGGTTGTCACGGTTGCTTTCCTCATCGCTGTCGGGCAATTATTACTGAAGCTAAAAGACGCGGGTCTGTCGATTTGGCGCGCGCAGCGATGTCACTGTGACAGTGTCGAACACCACGGAAGTCGAGGTGGTGGGCACCATGCTGATGGAATATGTGGTGGTATCAGGAGAACTCATTTAAGTAGGACAAGTCCGGGTACATGCAAATCGGTATCTGGAGAAATTACAGAAACCACGAAGTAAAAATAGTCTTTTTTTTTTTTTTTTTTAGACAATATAGAATGTGTTAGAAAATATAATTGCGATAATGTGTACAAAAAACCTTGTGAAGGAATATATAGAACTACTTGTCTGAACTGATATTGTTGAACCATTGACCTTTCGAGTTGATTTGCGTGGATCCGTCACAATAATGGCCTCAGTTGGCCGTTGTCAATAACTGGAAGTCGTCCGAGACATTTCTCATCTTCAAAGCTCTCGTTTCCTCTCAGAAAATTTTGAAGATAATGTTGAGTTTCACGTTCATTGACGGTCCTACGGGATAAATTCTTGGTTGATAATACGAGTAACGTTTTGTAGCTGTGTCCCACTTTGAATTCATACAATAAAATTTCTTGTATTTGATTTTCTTTTGTGGGTTCTGTTTTTCTGGGGGATTTGGGGTAAGGGAGTTCATTTTTCAGTTAATACCTTAAAATAAAGAAGAAAGGAAAGCCATCAACAGAAATCAGTAGACCAACACCTAAACTTCAAAACCTTATATTACATGAACATAGCTAAATAAAATTTTATTGCAAAATAAACATCAAACGTTGAAACGATAAAAACTATAATAATTTTTATTCCAACCAAATGATTAAAATTATTCTCTTAATGAAGTATAGTCTAACCGTTAATACATACATATATATAATAATACATATATATAATTAAATATTTAAGGAAAGAATTTCAAGTGATAACTAAGCAGGTCTGTGCTTTGTGTGTGCGTGTGTATGCTTTTTTTTTTTTTTAGAATAGCGCAGGTGTGGCTGTATAGTGAGAAGTTTGCTTCCTAACCACATGGTTCCAGGTTCAGACCGACTGTGTGACATCTTGGGCAAGTGTCTTCTGCTATAGCCTCGGGCCGACCAAAGCTTTGGGAGTGGATTTGGTAGGCGGAAACTGAAAGAAGCCCGTTGTATATATGCATGTGTGTGTGTGTGTGTGTGTGTGTGTGTGTGTGTGTGTGTGTGTGTGTGTGTTTATGTGTCTCTGTGTTTGTGCCCCACCACCGTTTAACTAGTGCTGGTGTCCCCGTAACTTAGTGGTTCGGCAAAAGAAACCGATAGAATAAGTACCAGGCTTCAAATGATCAGTACTGGGGTCGATAGATTCGACTAAAAATTTCTACAAGGCGGTGCCCCAGCATGGCCGCAGTCTAATGACTGAAGTAAAAAATAAGAAGTAGTTTTATGCTTGGATATCACTAAGACCATATTATTTCTGGTTGTGGGGAAGGATCGAAACTGTGAACTATACACTTGTGGAAAGTAACCCAGTTGCCAGTGCTTAACACCTGTGGTTGTAATTACTACTAAATATAAGTCAGTTCTGAAGCTGTAACATGTCTCGTTTCGTTATAAGAAGGTAATAGATAATTCTATAAAATTTACCATTTTCCTTTTAATTATAAAGTGATTTTGATCAGCTGAGAAGATATGAGGCAATAAGAGGAAAGAAAGAAAAAAGAGAAAAGAAAAGAAAGCGAGAAAGAATGAAAGAACAGTTAGAGAGAGAAAACTGTGGTATGCTATATACACTGCCATCTATTGCATTTGATATTTGCATTCAGTAATCAAAACATATTCAGTATAAAACGAAAAAGAAGATGGGATATAAAAAGATGTATATTCTTTAATAATATAAATGAAATCCTCCAAGGATTTTTTTCAACCGTTACAAAAGAATCACTAGAATAGTTATCTTTTGTAAGTGGAACACACTTTCACACGAAGACCCCTTAGCAGTTAATTAAGAGAAAAGTGCTTTTCCTTGGTAGCCTTCAGTGATTCAAATAAGTTTGTTTACGCGTAACAAAGAGGAAGAAAAGGTACTTCAATAAAAAGACATATCTTTTTGAATGATACCGGATTTCAAGTCAAAATTATATGTAGTTTCCTAAATTTTCAATTGAGATCGCTTTATGTGATCCATGATAACACTAAAAGAAGCTGGCGGTAGATTTACCACACAAAAGCTTCAGATTCGGTGCGAAGCAAAAGAGATGTTAACATG
>NC_068986.1:1956050-1956454 GCF_001194135.2 Octopus bimaculoides | reverse complement strand
GTGTGTGTGTGTGTGTGTGTGTGTGCTTGTATGCAGGTATGTTAGCATATATGATATATCATAATCTTAATCAAGTGATTAAGAAAATTACTATTCATTAGAGTACTCAATGCAGTTTAATCTCTATAGATGTGTTAGAAAATACACACCGCTGGCTTTAGTGTAAGGTCGATATTGATACATACATACACTTGCACGCGCACACACGTACCTGTGTACTTATATATATATGTGTGTCTGTGGGTGTGTGTGTAAATACACATGAGACCAATACATACGAATATGTATGTATGTATATGTGTATATATGTATGTATGTATATATATATATGAGTGTGTGTGTGTGTGTATGCGTATGTATGTATGCATGTGTATATGTATATATATATATATATATATATATAT
>NC_068986.1:1952020-1955915 GCF_001194135.2 Octopus bimaculoides | reverse complement strand
CACTGCATTGATGGATAAATATTCTTTATTTGTGGGTTAACAAGACTACTGAAGGTGAATTTACCATTCCTTCCATTTATAAGGTTCTTGGAGATGATTCGTTTATTATTGCTATCTCCACATGAAACCACTGATAGCCTTGTTAATCCACATGTGTGTGTGTGTGTGTGTGTGTGTGTGTGTGTGTGTGTGTGTGTAGATATACATACATACGAATGCATACATACATCCATGCAGATGTTTTCATATATACGCGTATGTTTCTGAGGTATCAGTATAGTATAAGCTTTGATCTAATGAGTAAAATTATACTACTCAGATATTCTTTTCTACTGTAGGCACAAGGCCCGAAATTTTGGGGGATGGAACTAGTTGATTAGATCGACCCCAGTACGCAACTGGTACTTGATTTATCGACTCCGAAAGGATTAAAGGCAAAGTCGACCTCGCTGGAATTTGAACTCAGAACGTAAAGACAAACGAAATACCGCCAAGCATTTCGTCCAGTGTGCTAACGTTTCTGCCAGCTCGCCGCCTTTTACTACCCAGGTATTTACGTTCCGGTAAAATATTCTCTATGTGTATTCGTGTGGAGTGCGGTGTGTATGTGTAAACATGCGTGATATGATGACTTCGTATAAAGATAAACAGCGCATGACCATGCAGGTGAGGCCAACTTTCGAATTTTCTTCAGATCGAGTAGCCAATCCCACTCAAAATGTCTCTGAACAAGAGTTGTTTAAGGGTGATGAACGAAGCACTCATGTTTCCAGGGATGAATTATTCAAACCCCAAAGAACTCCTTCCAACACATGGCTATGATGCTCCCCTACTACTCCTGCTTGTGGTCAGGGATGCACATATCGTCAGCTACTAAAGGACATGCGCAACTGGTTAAGGTCAAGCAACTGACCAGCAAATCTGTGGTATTGAGAAGAATATTTGATGTAGCACATCTTTTGCACTAAGACAAAACGTGTACATGTTGGCACTTCCAATCAGTTAAGATCAGAAGCCATGAGATTCACTGTCTAAGTACTACATCATCTTCATTAGTAGTAGTAGTAGTAGTAGTAGTAGTAGTAGTAGTAGTAGTAGTAGTAGTAGTAGTAGTAGTAGTAGTTGCTGTTGCTGCTGCTTTTGTTGTTTCCCGCAAGGTCAGTCAAGATCGAGTAGAACTTTGATAAAAAAAAAAAACGTACTGCAGTAGTCATCCTGTCTTTTTGTACTACAACATGTCTAAAACTATATATTCCAATGTGTCCTTCCATTTTAAGAATGTACATAAGATATGTTTGAGGTAGATTTTACGGCTACTCTTAGCAGGTTATTCGACAACGTAGAATCTCTCTGGTCGAGCCGTTGTCGTCGTTGTTCTTATTCTTGTTCCTGTTCTTTCTACAGATGGTCTTCGTGATGAGAGTAATAATGGAGGGGGTAGAAAATGGAGGTGCTGATTGCTGTACTGGTGGCGGTGAAGGCAAATTTCAATGGTGGTGGTGGTGGCGGTGGTGGTGGTGAAGGGGAAGTAGCGAGGAAGAGGAGGAGGTGGTGGTTGTTGGTGGTGGTGGTGGTGGCGATGGCAAAGACGATGTAGTGATGCTGCTGTAGCAGTAGTGACAGTGATGTTGTCGGTGGGGCGATATACTGGTGATGGAGGAAGAGTAGTAGAGAAATTGCTGCAGGGGTGGTGATGGTTCTGGTGATGAGGATGGTGGTGGTGGTGGTGATGGTGGTGGTGATGGTGGTGGAGGTGGTGGTGGTTGTAGTGGTGATGGTTGCATTGGTCGAGGAAGTGGTGATGGTGGTGGGCGTCGTTGTCAGATGATAAGGACATTGCCACAATGATGATGATGATGATGATCTTGTTGTTGTTGAAGTGGTGATAGTGGTGGTGGTAGCGATGATGGTGACAATGAAACTGATGATGATGTGGATGAGTATGGTTGTGGTAGTGGTGGTAGTGGTTGTCGTCGTCGTCGTCGTAATGGTGGTAATGATGATGATGAGGATGATGATGATGATGATGATGATGAAGAGAAGGAAGAGGAGGAGGGGTAATGATGGTAGTAGTAATGGTGGTGGTAGTGGTGGGTGGTCGTCGTCGTCGTAATGGTGGTGGTGGTGATGATGATGATGATGAGGAGGAGGAGGAGGAGGAGGAGGAGGAGGTGCAGCAGCAGCAGTTGGAGGAGGAGGTGAGGAGGAGGTGAGGAGGAGGAGAGAGAGGGTGAGGGGAGAAGGAAGTTGACGATGAAGGATGGTGAAAGTAAAGATGAGAGATGTTGTACTACTTACTTGAGATGGTAGTTCCGGTGATGGTACTGCTGGTGGTTCTGCCATTCCTGGCAATGAATGGTGCGGGTGTCGATAAGGTTAGGCGTGGAATATGCGGTGTGGTGTATATTGCAGAGGTTAGCAGCGGTGGGTGGTACTGCAGAAAAACTGAAGTTTAGACAATACAGAGGGCATTGTTGTTGTTTTCAGAGAAAGCGAGAAAGAGAGAAATAAAGATCGAGGGAGAGAGAGAGGGGGTGATAGAAACAAAAAACAATACAAGAGGGAGGGGGAGGAAAAGTGTGAGTGAAAGGAAGAGTGAGATAGTCGAGCAGGAATCAAAGTCAATTTGGAAATGTCAAAGGCTAACCAGAAGGACAACAAAATCTGTTTCATAAATTTAATAATATAACAAGAAAAATAATAATAATAATAAACGATAAAGAAAAAAATCAAAGACAAACCACAAATTGAAAAATAAAATCTAAAAACCGAACCCCTTTTTTTTTTCATATGTGGGATGGGGTTAAGATGAGAATGTCCTCCCACTTCCCACCCCTTCATCCATTTTTTGAGGGGGGGGGTCACTTTTTATAAATTTTTAAAATTATTTTTGTTGTGGCGATGTGATGAAAATGTGTGTAGGAGGGTTTTGTGTCTTTTGTTTGTTTGTTGTTGACGTTGATTTTTTAAAAAATATTTAAAATTTTTTTTTTCTTTTTTCGGAAATCTTTTTTGGAAACAGGTCAAATGTGAGAAACTAAAAGATTAAAGGCGGGACGGATACAAATAGAGGAATACAGAAATACACACACACACACACAAAAGTAAGAAAATAGAGAAGTATAAATTTAAATTAAATAAAAAAGAAAGTCAGAATTTGAAAGAAATTGGCCGGAAGGGAAAAAAATGCAATAATAGATACGGGAGAGGAGGAGGAGGAAGAGGAAGAGGAAAGGAGGAAAGAGAACAACCACAGCACAAAGTAAATAAGAGCAAGTAGTAGTAGTAGTAGTAGTAGTAGTAGTAGTAGTAGTAGTAGTAGTAGTAGCCGTAGCAGTTGTAGTTGTAGTAGTAGCAGCAGCAGCAGCAGTAGTAGTGGTAGTAGTAGTAGTAGTAGTAGTAGTAGTAGTAGTAGTAGTAGTAGTAGTATGAGTAGTAGTTATTGTTGGTGTTGTTTTAAGAAAGAAAGAAAGAAAGAAAGAAAACCGAATGTGACGAGCTATTGAAAAGATTCTTCGCACTCTGCTACCAATGAACAAAACTCTGGGTTTGAAGAAATGGTATTCAACAGAGGAAGGGTGAAAAAAAATGGTGAACCGATGCCAAAGCAAAAGTAGTGGTGATGTAAATATCAAATAGAAGAGAACGCAGAGCGACATATTGTATTGATGAGGTTTGGAATAATAAAAGAGAAAGAGGAAAAATTGGTAAAGGTTAAAAAAGATTCATAGTGAAGTCACATATTTTGAGTATGAGTGTGTATATGCGTGTATGTGTGTGTATATGCGTGTATGTGTGTGTGTCTTATATATATATACATATATATACATGTATATATATGTGTTTATGTATATATATATATATATGTGTGTGTGTGCGTATATATATATATATA
>NC_068986.1:1951250-1952010 GCF_001194135.2 Octopus bimaculoides | reverse complement strand
ATATATATATATATATATATATATACATACATATACATATATGTACATATGTATCATACGTAAATGGCAATTTCTGTCTGTCGATCTGTCTGTTACCATCTTACTGCTTACATCAGTGAACCAATCTTGACGAAACTTTGCATACATGTTAAACTAATATCCAGTTCAATTATAGGCTAATTGGATTTCAATAAAAATCTATAATGGGCCACCTAAAGGTGGGTAGGCTATTATTTTGTAAAATGAGCAGGGTACAAAGAGTGTTAGTGTGAGGAAATGTGGTGGCATAGTGAGTGTGGTTGATATCAGGGAAGGGAAGAACAGTGTTGTGTAAGCGACAAATATGGAGTGTCATTGAGGTGATAACGTTAATACAGCTGTCATTCACAGCTATTTACGCGACGCTGCATACATACTTCCGTAAATACATACATGCATACGCACACACATAAAACACACACACTACACATACAAACACGCACATACACATAAGTAACTTTTTAAAACGCCGAGGAAGGGAAAGAAATGTGTGTGTGAGGAATACGTGGCTTTAAGAAGAGAGGGGGTAGGTGGCTTTTCTGCTCCCATCGCAAAGAAACATTCACACACAGATACGCGCGCACACGCGCGCGCGCATATATGTACAAACATGCGTACATACATACACATGTCTGCTATACACCATTTTAAACTAGTGACTACCTGCGTGCACGTTTGTAAATGTGTGTGTGTGTGTGTGTGTGTGTGTGTGTGTGTGTGT
>NC_068986.1:1949508-1951240 GCF_001194135.2 Octopus bimaculoides | reverse complement strand
TGTGTGTGTGTGTGTGTGTGTGTATGTGTGTGTGTATGTGTGTGTGTGTCATGGCCTATAAATGTCTGTATCTCTGCTTTTGTAGGGTCTTCCCTGTTGTGGCCACATATTGTAAAATTTTAAAATTACGTCAAAATTGTCAAATTTGGTATATTGAAATAATTTTCCGCGTTAAATCCGATTTTGTTATTTATTTGTTCCAGAAAAATTGCAGAAAAATATTACTGAGGTTTAAAGTTTAATCAACGTTACTTAATCAGTAAACCGGATTTGGAAGCTGACATTTTCTGCATGATAGCGGTCTATCATAAAATGAAAGCAAAATCATTACGAGGGGGAATTTTTATTAAACAAACGAAAGCAAAATATTAGGACGACCAAAGTTGTAAGGACTTCTGAAGTTTTGATAAGTTTTAATGAATAAAGACATGTGAACCTATCTATCGGAGAAGGCATGGTCAAACATGGAATAAACAAAAATTTATATGACATTCTATTGTGAAAATTACCCGGAGACGGCAGGCTATTCAGCTAGTGTATATATGTTCATTTTGAACATCTCTAGGTTGGTGTATGTCAGAAATGCATAGGCAGAGAGAAAATTCCGGGAGGTTCCAGATTTGTGGTTGGAGGATTGATGTAAAAATGTTCAGTGTGAAAATTTAGGTGGTGGAACTCACTATGGGAGTCTCGATAAGAAGGAAGAAGAGGGAAAGAGAGAGATGAGAGATGAAATGAGTTACGCCTGAGTGGAGACGATATAAAGTTAGACAGGTGAGAAGAACGGAGGCTCTAGTTGTAGCGGGAGACGGAGAGAGAAGAGAGAGATGACACTTCGTAAGTGTTGGAAGCTTTGTTGGTCACTGCATTTTTGTCAGCCAGGCGGATGGCCTCTTGGAATTTGTCGGCTACTACTACTACTACTACTACTACTACTACTACTACTACTACACATAGTAATAATGTGAATGATAGCGATATCAGCAGCAGAGGCATCCTATGCTTGTCTATGTATTTCTGCTTCACTCTCTCATGGTGTTCACATCGTTATTGGCTCACCTGTATTAGTCAACGCGCACATACAGGCAAGCAGATGCGTATGTACGTATGTATGTATGCATGTATGTATGTATGTACGTATGTATGTATGAGTGCATGCATACATGTATATATATATATATATATATATATATATATATATAATAAACACACACACACACTGAAACAGACTTCAAATAAGTTCTGAAAAAAGAAACGAAAATGTTGTGCGCGTATGTATGTATGTGAGAATGTGCATACATACATACACACACATACACACACACACACACACACACACACACACACACATATATATATATATATATATATATGTATATATATATAAGCACACATAATTATATGAGTATATAGTGATATATGTGAATGTACATGAACCGTGTACATGTGCATATATATATATATATATATATATATATATATATATATATATATATATATATATATATATATATATGAATATGCGTGTACACATACATACATACACATGTATATATGTATGTATGTATGTATGTATGTATGTATGTATGCATGAATGTATGTAGGTATGCAGCCTTATGTATGTACAGTTTGTGTAAGTACAGAGACATACGGAAATATATACAAAGATACTAACTTACACACACACACACACACACACACACACACACACACACACACACACACACACACA
>NC_068986.1:1948060-1948344 GCF_001194135.2 Octopus bimaculoides | reverse complement strand
ATATATATGTATATACACATACATACACACACACACACACATATGTGTGTATGTGTGTGTGTACATGCATGCATGTATGCGTTTATGCTTATGACCGTTTGCAGGCATGCCAAAATGTTTGCATGTGACTCTTAGTGTGTGTTTGTGTGTGTGTGTGTGTGTGTGTTTGTGTAAATATAAATATACGCATACAAAACATGTATGCATTTAAGCATAGATAGATATATATGCAAATATGCATATATAAATTTATATGTATGTATATTTGTATTTTTAAATATATA
>NC_068986.1:1946599-1947579 GCF_001194135.2 Octopus bimaculoides | reverse complement strand
ATATATATATAGGTAGGCATTAAAAATTGGTAGGCATTAGGTAGGCATTAACAATTTGTAATGAAGTCCACATTCCTTTTACAAATGTATTGAAACAAACGATACATCTTTATCATATGGGAAAATGAAAGTGAAGCTTCATATTTCAACGTTAGCACCGGTAGCGTCAACCAGTTTCCTCAAACGGCCAGGGATGGGATGAACAACCTTCTGAAGGACGTCGTCTGGGATATCATTGAGAACCTCCTGAATCCGTGTCTCCAAGTCCTCCGGTATACAACGTTTTGTCTTCTACACCTCTTTTGTGTAACCCCACAGGTAAAAATCACATGGAGTGAGGTCTGGACTTCTTGGAGTTCTGGACTTCTACACTCACAGTCATCGGGTTTTAGTTCCAGTACGTAATGGGGTTTCCGCGAACGAAAATTCAATCCTTTATGCAACACCCTACGTATTGTGTGTCTTGTTAGTCCACTTTCACGAGCTGCTTGACGTGTTGATTTTTGCGGGATGCGATTAAACATTTGTTGCACTGTTGCTACGTTCTCCCCTAATTGGGATGTAGTTGGAAAGCCACTTCTTCTTGCATCGTTCACAGAGCCCGTGGTCATCAGCTTTGCATGACAACTTTTTATTGTCTCTGAATGTAGCATTGTATGCTTGACATTCCATGCACGCCACCATCTCTGAATCAAAACAATGGAATTCCATACTTCATAGCGTGTTGTTATCTTAGCTCGCTCCTGAACAATCAAGCGACCAGCCATCTGGAAACCAAGATATAAGAAACAAGGCAATAAGTAAATAAGAAGTCCCTATTAGTGTTGTCTGTTTAAAAAATGTTTTCGTCATGACTTCAGTGATATTAAATAATCTATCAGCAATTTCTGATACCTAGTTGCTTTCCACCCACCCTGTGTGTGTGTGTGTGTGTGTGTGTGTGTGTGTGTGTGTGTGTGTGTGTGTGTGTGTGTGTGTGT
>NC_068986.1:1945269-1946455 GCF_001194135.2 Octopus bimaculoides | reverse complement strand
GTGTGTGTGTGTGTGTGTGTGTGTGTGTGTGTGTGTGTGTGTGTGTGTGTGTGTGTGTGTGCATACCTCAGATAACCTACGATAAGGCCAGGAAATGTCTAATTTAATAGCACTACCTGGTAATTTTTTTTTTAGTATCATAGTTCGCGACGCCATAACTAACACTTCTAGGTAATTGTTGTTGGCCGAAAGTAGCCGGATACAACTGCGTCATCTATTTTTTATTGTTTATTGTTTTTTGTTTTTTGTTTTGCTTATCTTTTTTGTTGTAAAACATTGGTCTCGGTGCCATTCGATTGTTATAGCAACTTTTTCTAACATGGTTCTTTTCGTGGGAGTGATGAATAAAGCACAACTAGTTCAGGCAAAAATTTATACTGCAATACGATAAGAACTCGCTTTCTGTAGAATATATATGGCATGGTGGGCAGCCTTCTATGCATTTTAAACATTCTGCCTGGATTGTATGGGCAATGATTATTACATATTTTACACATAGCATAAAGGACGTAGCACCCGCCTGGACTTGTATATCACAGTCTGCGAGTTTTAAGGTTATTCAAACTAACTTCTTGGGTGTTTCAGTAGACAGAATATATATGCGTGTATGAGTGCGTATGTATGTGTGAGTGTATATGTGTGTGATCATGTATATATATATATATATATATATATATATATATATACGTGTATATGTATCTATGTAGGTGTTTGTATATATACGTGTGTGCGTGTGTGGTATGTGTGTGTGTTTGTGATGCGTGCGTGTGTATACTTACAAATACGTACACACGTACACACATACTTACATACATTTATACATACATACATTCATATACATACATACAGGTTATCAGCAATAGGGATAAACATTTTATTAACACAAACAAGACATTTTGTAGTATACTGTCTTTAGGAAAGAAGTCGATGCGAGAGGATAAGATCATACCTGACAGTGTTATACATAGGGGAAAAAATAGCAGAAGGAGGAAGACATGGAAAGACATACATTACAATGAATATATACATATATATATACATACATATGTACATACATACATATATAGATACATACATACATATATATATATATATATATGTATATATACGTATATATACATATATGTGTATATATATATATATGTATATATGTATATATATGTATATATATATATATATATATATA
>NC_068986.1:1943098-1944988 GCF_001194135.2 Octopus bimaculoides | reverse complement strand
GTTTATACGTATCCCAGAAAACATTCAGGCATACGCATATACACACACACACACACACACACACATATATATATATATATTCAGACACACAAGCGCACACAGAAACACACACACACACACACGAAAGGAGGGGGACAAGAATGAGTGTGTTTTTCATTTACGAACTGGTTGACAGAAGGTTGCAAATCGAAGGAGAACGACTGAAATTGTGTATGCGTATATCTGTGTTTTCCGGTGTGTGTTGCATTATTTGTAAATGTTTTGTAGACACACACACACACACACACACACACACACCACACACACACACACACAAACATATACACAAGAGATGAAAAGTGGTATGTATTTTTGCATATGAATGTATTATATATATATATATACACACATATATATACATATATGCATACATGTAAACATATATACGTATATATACATACGTATATATATATGTGTAAGTATATATTTGTTTATATATATATATATATATATATATATATATAATATACGTATATATATATATATATATATATATATATATATATATATATATACGTATATTATATATATACATGTGCACATACACACACGCACACGCACACACACATATATATATATATATATATATATATATATATATATTTACACACATACAAATATTGGTTATGTGTGCGCATTTGTATACGTGTGTGTACAACATCGACTTAACTCTACCTGCCTCTATTTGTGCCAGTGTAAATATCCCAGAAACTGTAAACAGTAATACTCTTGATACGCCAGCCGTTTCACTCTAACACACACTCGTACTCTCACTAATCTTTCTCTTTGTATTTCTGCCTTCTTATCTAGCTTACACACACACGCACGCACACACGGGCGCGCACATGCATTCACACATGCACACGTACACACACAAAGACATGAAAACTATATCACACAGACACACACATACACGCATATATATATATATATATGTATGTATGTATATATATACACATATATATATGTATGTACATACATGTGTCTATCTACATATATGTTATATATCATACACATATATATGAGCGTGTGTGCGCGTACGTGTATTTGCGCATGTGTGTGCGTGTGTGTTTGCGTGTGTGTTTGCGTGTGTGTTTGCGTGTGTGTGTGTGTGTGTGTGTGTTGTCACTGACATACTCTCAACAAATGTATGCAATCGATTAAAAATAAAGACGTACTCGTAAGCGTACATATGTGAATAGTTTTATAAAAATGTTCGCTTTTGTTCAGTGAAAAGTCTGACATCAAACCGAGATTTGACACAAAACGTTAATCTCTGAATTCTGAGAACATTTTTACAGAAACTTAAAACTAAACATGCATCATTCTTAAACAGAGGAAAAGAAGAGATAAAAAGATGCGAAAGTGAGGTCAGGAAATGAAGATGGTGGTTGGATTAGCGAAGCACGCTGAAGAAGCAAGAAATCCACTCAGTATCAAGGAATTGCATGATGTGCAGAATTTTTGTACAAACCTCCAATAGAACACAATATCCGGTACTGCACTTGTTTTAGCTGCATATTTTATACGACAGCTCGCTTCTCTTTTTATTATATACTTTCAAGCATAATTTTCTTGTGAAGACAAATTGGTTGAGAAGTGAACGCATTGGTTTACAGGTTCGTGAAATGTGTGTTCAAATCCCTTAAAAAGTATATATATATAAAGGTTTTATATATATATATATATATATATATATATATATATATATACGTATAGAAATGTGTGGCCTTACAGAGGGGAATTTCAAGGCTAGGTTCAACAATCACACCCTGAGCTTCAAAATAATTTCGAATTAACTCTTTCTCCGATCTTCGGAGAAAATATATGCGTACTGTGTGTGTGTGTGTG
>NC_068986.1:1939330-1942926 GCF_001194135.2 Octopus bimaculoides | reverse complement strand
TGTGTGTGTGTGTGTGTGTGTGTGTGTGTGTGTGTGTGTGTGTGTGTGTGTGTGTGTGTGTGTGTGTGTGTGTAAGAGAGAGTATTGTAGTGTATTGAAAATGAGGCTGTATCCTAGTTTTATGATTTCTTATTACCTTTTGCATATCTTGAAAAAGTATGAACCTCGTACTATTCATTTTGAACAACGTAATTCCTAAAACCTGTTATCAACGTTTATAGATTTTCACAGTCTTATCTTCGGGATGCGGACTTTTGTTGCAGTAGTGAGTTAAAGCATTTTTTGTAAACTTATCGCCAGAAGTTGTATAGACTTTACGGTTCACCACACGCTTATACAACGGAGCAGTTGCAACACTACTCCATGCAACACAAGTCAAAGCTAGATAAGAAAACATTAGTGGACAACACATACATACTATGCATAATTTCCCCATAAAAATAGGCGATTAATGATGGAAGCATTATTTGTAGCACAGTACAATGTTAAAATAAATTCATGTTCAATGTACACGTCAAATACAAAACAATGGCAAATTCCTGCAATATAATCTATACAAATTCTAATGATAAAGTAGTGTTTTGAATGTCACACGCTAAGTATCAGGCTGGGTCAAAAGTAAGCAACGTTTTGAAACATGAAATTCATCACAATATATTCCAACAATGCGGAAATTTTATTCACCAAAGTAAGTACCATTACAGTCAACACATTTTTGCAAACGAGTTACAAGTTTGTTTCTTCCGGTAACATAAAAAATCTGGAGTTCTGGAACTATTGAACTCTTTGAACGCACTTTCAGCATCGGTTTGATTTTTGAACTCTTTCTCTCGCAGGAAACCATCGAGGTGCTTGAAAAAGTTGTAGTCGGGTGGAGAAAGGTCTGAAGAATAAGCTGGATGGGGAAGAACTTCGTAGCCAAGTTACCTCAACTTCATTAGTGGTTGAGAATTGTCATGAAGAATGATTGGCCCTCTTCTTTTGATCAATCTGGGATGGAGGATGAGTACCAGTTTTTCGTTCATTTCGGCAATTTCATGGCAATATGTTTCTGCAGTAATGGTTTTTCCGGGTTTTAAGAAGTTATAGTAGATGGGTCCAGCAGTACACCACCAAACAATCACCATAACCTTCTTTTTGAAGAGCTCGGGTTTAGGGAAGGTTTTTGGTGCTTCATTTTGGTTCAACCACTGCGAAGAACGTTTTTTTATTATTGTACAGAATCCACATTTCATCGCAAGTTACAATACGGTCAAGAAATGGATCGGTCTGGTTACAGAGAAGAAGCGACGAACAAATTTCATATCTGCACATTTTCTGATTTTCATCCAAATTGTGTGGTACCCATTTGTCGAGCTATTTTGATTTTACGATCGCATGCAAATAGTTGCAGGCAGTTTTCTGGCTAACTTGAAGTATTTTTGCCAGTTTTCGAGTGGTCTTACGTGAATCTTTCTCAATGACGGTCTTTGATTGACCGTCATCGATGACAGATGTGTGTCCACCACGCTCACGATCTTCAAGGCTCAGGTCTCCACTGTGAAATCGTTTAAACCATTTTCGAGCTGACCACTCACTGGTCATTTCCTCACCAAACGTTTCGTTGATATCACGGGCAGTTTCAGCTGCTTTACGTCCTTTTTTGAAGTTGAATAACAAAATTGCTCGAATATCGCACTTTGGTAGTTCTATTCCAGATATTTGTAACAACGTTAAAAAAATATCAATGTTAATTTATTTATGCATTTGGGCAATTTTATGTCTGTATTATCAGACTGTTGCAAAAAAATGTTTAAAAATTCAAAACTCTGCAAAAATCCGGTACGAATTCTTCGTGGTTCAAAACGTTGTTTACTATTTACTCAACCTGATAGAAAAGCTACTACACATCACTCGGAACTATCTTTTGAAACAGCACTTTTGGCTGGCAATTGCAACGGCTTGACTTCTTCCTTTCTCTCTCAGGCACCATCTATATCTCGCTGTGTCTCCCTTCCTGTCTTTCTGTCTCTCTCTCTCTCTCTCTTGAAAAGTCATTCAGACACTTCCCTAATTTCCTAATTTTCCAATCATGTTGAGCTCACGTTGTTTGTGACATAATCTTCAATGTTTAACTTCCTTAATGACCTTTGAGAAGTCAAGATATATACCACATCTAACTCTAAGTTGACTGGTTGAGTAGTTGCTGCTTCAGTATCCAGTCGTAAGGCTGCAAAAGCTGTGCTAAGAAGCTTCTACCCGGACGGAAACTGTGTTAAGTGTCACTTAATTTTCCTATAAGAACGCGCTCTCTGACTTCGTTGATATGTGAAGTGAAGAAGATAAACCCGTAATCTTTAGCATCTGTTCTACTTTCTCTGTTATTAACATAGGACATTATTATGCTTTCAAAAAATATCCGAACTGCTCTTGATTGAGACATTATGCATGAACCCAAGTGAGTTAACGGGAACCATTCATAACGTGACGACGGCTAGTGTCATATTTTCCTTCTTTATAACGAAGAAATGGATGTCACTGCCTACGTAGAGTTATAGCATCGAAGAATTCATTTGGTTTATGTATTTGCATTTATCTGCGCACCCTGTTTGGGACCGGGCCTGCAAGTCAGTGAGCTTTTCCTTAAAAAAAAAAAGATCCTATTTTGTAATGCATTAAATATGAATCTGTTGCAAATTTTGAAACTTTGAGATTAATAAATATTTAATTTAATATTTTTACCGTATTTTCCAGCATACGAGTCGAATTTCTCAAACCAAAATTTACAGCAAAAAAAAAAAGGTAGGCTGACTTCTATTCCAAGACAACTTTGGCGGACTAAAAATCTCATGTAAAATGCTACAATATAGGAAAAGAGAGTGACATTGTTTAAATCTTTACACCATATTTTTACATTATATAGATACTTCGACTTGTTTCCGAAAAATACGGTTATCCAAAGTCTTAACTATTTTACTTCATTATGTTGTGTACTTTAGATCTTTACAAAATCATAATAACATTGAGAATTTCTTATGTTAAAATTTTGTAAAGTTTCAAACAAAAACTGAAACATGAAGTATTCTTTGTGTAGTCAAGTTTTATGACCCTACGAAATTCAGACACTCGAGGTTGTTAAAGACAAAAACAGTAACATACTGACAAGTGATGGACACTAATAAACGTCAAATAAACATTTAGAACACAACTTCAAATGTTCGTTTGCTGAGCTTCTAATAATTATCTCTGTACCGATAATTGCTTAAGTGAAATATTGAGTGACAACATGCTCCAGCATGGCCGCAGTCAAATGACAGAAAAAATAAAAGAATAAAAGAATATATACATATAAGCATATATTGTTGTTAAATGCTCGAAATACGAGACTAGAAAAACAGCCAACAACTGATGAAGGGTCGTTTTTTATGATGTTTGTTTTGTTTTCCACTTGTGTCTTTCATTGTTCGAAAGAATAGTCCATGTTCCATGTACTCGTGCTTCGTATTTTTTTTGTTGTACACGTTTCGTGACGTCCTGTGCCCACATATGCATATATATATATACGTATAGATGTGAGTATGTACATATGCGCATGTATATATGCATATACATATATA
>NC_068986.1:1938400-1939160 GCF_001194135.2 Octopus bimaculoides | reverse complement strand
TATATATATATATATATATATATATATTGTCAATCGGTAACGTAACCCATGTCCATGGTGTTGCTAATTCATGATTAACCAAGAGCTAAAAATCAGCAGCAGTGACAAAAAGCACCAACGATGAGATATGTAGGTGATCATTCGGATGGCTAGAAATAGCAGCCAAATCTCACCCAAACTACACTGTATCACAGAGGCACATAAGATTTTGTCGTTTCAGATACCTCTAAACAGACACGTCTGTCGCAGCTGTTTTGTCTGTGATCGTAAATGTACTCGATTGGAGTTGGCCTAGGACTCAGCAACAAGAACAACAACAGCGATGTAACAGCCCCTATTCCCGCCTACTATACTATCTCGGCACTCGTCTGTCACCGACAACGCGACCCTCAACACTACCACCACCACAACCACAACTACACCACCGTCTACACCCAACTCAGCTTCCGTTACCACGCTTACAACTATCATACCCAATCTTACCAACCACTGATCACGCCCACTTCATGATATCTCTGCCGCTGCCAACCATATTGTCCCTACCTCTTATCTACCTACCCACGGTTCATAAACCAGGTCCCGCCTTTTTCATCTTTATCAATATTTAAATTGTTGTTTTTTATTATAATTATTGACTTTTTCTAAATTTTGTATACTTGAATTTGTTCTGTGATTGGATGGCTATACGTGTATGCGTATATATGTATGTGTATGTATGTGTGTGTGAGAGAGAGAGAGAGAGAGAGAGAGGGGGAGAGAG
>NC_068986.1:1931718-1936839 GCF_001194135.2 Octopus bimaculoides | reverse complement strand
CCTCTAGTATCAGCCACTCGAAACATTGCCGACCTCGTGCCTGGATTAAGCTTCTGTTACGACGGAACGTAAAGACGGACAAAATGCTTAGCGGCATTTCGTCTGCCTTTACGTTTTGAGTTCAAATTCCGCCGAAATCGGCTTTGCCTTTCATCCTTTCGGTGTCGATAAAATAAGTACCAGTTGAGCACTGAGGTCGATGTCTTCGACTAGCCCTTTCCCCAAAATTTCAGACCTTTTGCCTATAATAGAAATCTTGAGAGACAAGTCTATGCCAACGACTAGAATAGTAGGTCGGTAGACAGACGGACCGGTGAAATTGCATGCCGTCTAGTTCTATCTGAACCTCCAGGTGGACAATTAGTGGGGCGAGGTTACAAGCAGGGTGACCAGTTTAATTCAGAAATGGGACGAGAGGAAATTATCCCTGAAAGGGTGGTGAATGCTTACATCGTCTCCTTAGTAACTTACCGCCTGACTGTTGTACCTTGCCCCAGTTCTCGTTTTGGCCAGACTGGAGCGTTTACTTTTCCGCTGTGGAAAGGACACGTTCCTCTAGTGAGACGGTCTATCTGTTGCCAGCGCCTTCTGGATGGCGGGCTTGCCATGCCATGGCTGCTAATGCCTTCTGGATTGCAGGCTTGCCATGCCATGGCTGCTAATGCCTTCTGGATGGCGGGCTTGCCATGCCATGACTGCTCATGCGCAGGCACGCGCTGCAGTTGTGCCACTTACAGATTTTCCTGGGCGTTGAGCCGGTGTGGTTTCCGTTTGTATGACATTCCTTTCCGTAGCTCATCTCTTTGGTTGAGTTGCAATTC
Source organism: Octopus bimaculoides (assembly GCF_001194135.2). NCBI lineage: Eukaryota > Metazoa > Mollusca > Cephalopoda > Octopoda > Octopodidae > Octopus > Octopus bimaculoides. The sequence continues at coordinate 1,936,018 of NC_068986.1, read as the reverse complement.
TGGGTAAAAAAAAAAAGACCAATATTAGGCGCCTGTCATCGGGAATGTCGTCAGGTACTCACTGCCCTCTACCAGTTGGGAAATGCGGTCAGCGGATTTCTACTGTAGCAATGAATAGAAATGTAGTGATGGGTAAGAGCGATGACGTTGACGTTCTCGGGAAACAACAGGCGTCGACGAGGATGAACTTGTTGCATGAACTACGTTCTGAATTCAAATTCCACCGAAGTTGACTTTGCCTTTCGAGCTCGATAAAGTATGTACCAGTCAAGTACTTGAGTTGATGTTATCAACTTCCCCATCTCCTTACAAACAGCAGGCTCTGTGCCAAAATTTGAAACCAAAATTACTATTTATATTTTTATAATCTCTGCAAGTGAAAGACGTTGATTTAGAGCTCGTAATTTGTTATCCAATTTTGAACAAAGTATTTTTGATTCTCTATTGTACCATTTTCATATTAAACCTCCTCTGAGGTTGATTGGCTTTGTAAAATGTTCATCCCTTCAGGGCGAATTTTGAACGTTTTAAAAAATAAAGTTAGATATTTAAAAAGATATGGCTTATCAAATCGAGTTGGCAGTTAGCTGTTCCAACAGTTAATATAATATTAATTTTCCACTGCAGCCGCAGTGAACAGAGACCGTATGAATAGCAATAGCAATGGTAACAACAACAACGACAACAAAGGCAGCCCAAATGAAAAGAGATGCAAAAGCAACACTGCTGCTCCACCATACTTCACATCACGACAAATAACAGCAACAACAGCAACAACTGCGGCAAGCGAGACAAAGAGAGCATTGGAATGTATACGACTTCCACCACCACCACACATTCTCGGAGAATAAAAACGGTAGAAGCGGATTCGTAAATGTATACAGAAAACTAGAAGTAGTATCTTTATAAGAACTAAGAAAGCAAAAACTCATCTCACCAAAAATGGTACAGTAATTTAGCTGAACACACTGCAATGGATTCAAGAGGAAAGCCAAAGGAAAACAATCATATACAAATGCATCACACTTAAATCGAAGCTTTGTCAATCTGATGCATAAAAACTTGTGTCTCTCGAGGAAGACGTTTTGTTATAAGTTGAGGTGACGTCACAAACCGAAGAAAAGGAAAATATGAGAGCCATAAAGAGAGATGAAATGGTCTCGATTTCAACATATCTCGGAGGGGGGGGGGTAAAAATACAGGAGAGTCAGATAACACAAGAAGTAGATATCTTTTCTTCTTGCTGACGGTGTCCGTATTATACGACATAAAATGGATAAAAACTTTTCCCGAAGCATAAGGCCGGTTTTCTCGGTTTCCCTGGCGCATATGTTCCCCGCATGGACGGGACATCAGTCTGTCGCAGGATCACTCATTTTTGCCAGCTGAGTTAAGTAAGTCGAATCTACTTAGTACTTAGATGGGTGACTGCTTGGGAAACCTAGGTGTAGTAAACAAGTTTACGGCCAAATCACGTTGAAAACATCGATTCTTGTCCGATACGACATGGAAAATAAAAATAGTCTGCCAGTTTACAGGCTGAGAAAGAAAAATTGATCAGACACAGAGATGGCATTATTAATTTAAACAGGTCAAGAAAGTATAGAGGTTATACTTGATGTAATCAACCTTCCGAATGGCTTACGGCTTTTCAGAAGGTTATATATTTGGAGACACATAACATGTAAGATCTTTCTGTTTACTGCCAAAGAAAAAGAAGAAGCAGAGTAGGAAGGACCCCTTTTTAGCCGATGCCTTTACCACAACAGCAACATCAGCAACAAAATCAGAAGCAGCAACAGCAGCATGAACAGCAGTAGGACCAAGAGAAGCGGCACGAAAAGGAACAACAAAAACACTCTCAACGATACCAGCTGCAGACAGCAACATCACCACCCAGGGAACAAGGATCGCCAACACAACTACAACATAAAGACATCCTACCAATATCACTGGCCGCAGCTCGGAGAGGCAGGTTTATGCCGTCTAATTGCATTGTAAGACCCTGGACGGATAGACCGGTTGAATTGCTCGAAGTTTGAACGAGAATTAAGATAAGGTGACGAGCCGGGTTACCAATCTCACTCAGAATTGGGCTGAGTAGAGTCTATCCCTGAAACATCGGGCAGAGATGATGAACTCCTTCATCTCATCCGTCATCTATTACGTCTGACGGATGTGCCTTGCGCCAAATCATCTGCACCTCCACTTTTTTTGTGAAAGGGACGCATTCCACTGGTCAGACGCTGTATTTGCTGTCAACACTCACTGAATGGAGGATTGTACGTACTGTGGCTAGAGAGGCGCAGAGATGTATGAAAGCTACAGCATCTCCAACATATCCTTAACATTTAACAAGTGTGGTGGTTATTTGTCGGACACGTTTTCCTTGGCCCATCTCTTTGACAGATTTGTTGTCCTGAATCAAGCGTAGACCGCGACAGTCTGCCTGGTACCGAGAATATTGTAAGGTGCACACAATCGGGTAATATGTTCTGTGAAAATTCTACTTTGGCGTTTTACAGATGGTTAATGACGGGCAAGAACAACAACGTTCTCAAAGAAACTCTTGGTGTTGACGAAAGTCAACTGGCTGGTGTGTTCCAGAAGAATTTCGGGCCAACGTTCATCAATAATTTCCAGAAATCTCTGGCTTGTCATTGTTACCAGAGGTGGTGGTAGTGGTGGTGGTGGTGTGTGGTGGGAACATTACCGATTCCCGAAACTGTTTTGCACGCACTCGTCCTGTACCCGCAGTATTGCTGACTCGTGGAGTTGTCAAACAACTGCTCTCGCGAGTGGAATGGATTCGGCCATCAGCTAAGTCGATTGTGAAGATCGGTCCGCTGCCTTCCTTTGGCCGAGAAACACATACAGTCTTTATCTGTCTAGAAGCCTTAGCAAAAATGGACAAACTGAAAGGTTTAAGGACAGATACCGTCTTCTTTGGCCAAGCCCTCGTCAACTTTTTCAAGTTCCACTTGAAAAGGAAAGTGAGAGTGGAGAGGGAAACGCTGCCTTTCAACAGATTTGATGAAAGATGGATGAGAGTGACAAGGATGGTCCGAGTGAACAGGTCTGTTCTGAACATGTGCCTATAGACTGAGAGAAGAAGAAGAAAGTGAGATGGAACTTGCCTAGTGGTCAGTGGGATTGTGGTTTTGAGAGGTTTCTACGAGCTACACTCGGACGTCTCCCCACTTTTGGGGAGATTTCTTGTTTGAATTTTGTTGCTCCTTTGTTTCTTTTATTTTACTGTTTACGCGCTATTATGCAATCCCATATTGCATCATATTGTACCGTCCCGTACCATCCTCGATCTTTTTGTAAGACCCTAGTGGTTAATAAAGAAAACATTTATTATTATCATTATTATCATTATTATTATTATTATTATTATTATTATTATTTGTAGTGGTAGTAGTAGTAGTAGTAGTAGTAGTAGTAGTAGTAGTAGTAGTAGTAGTAGTAGTAGTAGAAAATTTTCATTGTAATTGTTATCATCGTCATCGTCATTGTAATTATCAAAGTTATCAGAAATTGCTGTTGTTGTTACTGCTGCTGTTACTATATTTGTTGTTTAGTTACCTAATGATATATTTATCTATCTATTCATTCCTCTATTCCTTCATCCTGGAACTCCTGTAGCACAGAACGTGTTGTATCGTGCCGCGTGCTCGCCAAGCTATCAGCGTTTGACTCCTCAGGCGCTAATCGTTTTTTTTTCTTTCCTTGTTCTGTGTATGTGTGTATATATATATATATATATGCGTGAGAGAAAGAGAAAGAGACGATGAGTGTATGTGTGTGTATGAGTGTGTGTGAGAGAGACAAAGACAGTGTCTTTCCTTCCCCTTCTTCTACATCCAAATAAAATAAAATAAATTTTTTTCGGAAGAAATAAACTTCAAAAAATTGGTATGAATATATGCATTTGTATACGAGTGCATATGTGCGTCTAAGAGTATATATATATATGCGTGTGTCTATATGAGTGTGCACGTGTGTGTGTGTGTGTGTGTGTGTGTGTGTGTGTGTGTGTGTGTGTGTGTGTGTGTGTGTGTGTGTGTGTGTGTGTGTGTGTGTGCTGGAGCTATTTCGAACGTCAGCCGTCCCTTGTAATAAGGAAGAAGGGTGGAGAAGCAGTAAAATACAGGGCAGGAGTTTATACATGCATGGCGAAGAATACAGTGCAGAGAGGACATGTACAAACGGTGTGGGTGCAAACAAATAAAGGGGGTTGGGGAGGGGCAGGAAATGGATATGATGCAACGACATGTTCATGATGTTTTTTCGTTTT
>NC_068986.1:1930818-1931508 GCF_001194135.2 Octopus bimaculoides | reverse complement strand
TATATATATATATATATATATTTATATATACACACACACACTCACACACACACACATATATATATATAATATACATGTATATAATATATGTATGTATGTATGTGTGTATATACACTGAGTAGTCAAATGCAGCAGTGCTCTTAACTTTGATGTAAAGTTTGCAAGTTACCTGTGTGGAATTATCGTCTTCATCCCGATTGTTGCAATACGGATGTATCTGTCTGACAGTTCGTGCCTTGATTGTTTGTTTTATTTGCTTGGAGTTTTTTTTTTTATTGTGTTTTTTCAGCATGACATCTATATAGCTGTCCGGCATTTTATCAAGCTATCTGTCTAAATATATGTGTGTGTGTCTGTGTATGTACATATGTATATATGTGTACATGTATAATACATATTTAGATAGATAGATAGATAGATAGATAGATAGATAGATAGATAGATAGATAGATAGACAGACAGACAAACAGATAGATACATATACATAAATATATACATATGTATGTACATAGATATATATACATATATATGTATACATTCATACACGCATACACATGCACACACACGCACACACACACCTTTCTCTATTTATCTCGCTATCTTTTCAGTTGTTTGTGTATTAATCTAGCCATCCACCGATCTAGCTATCCATTTGCATATCTCTGTCTATCTATCTATCTATCTATCTAT
>NC_068986.1:1928464-1930233 GCF_001194135.2 Octopus bimaculoides | reverse complement strand
CATGTGCGGGTGGGAGTCCCTTATTGATCGGGAATGCACGGGTGTGTTCACCTATAGGTTAGTGCATGCGCACCACTATGTGTCAACATGATGGTTTTTCTCTGTATGTACATGTGTTGTGTACGTATTTGCGAATGTATATATTCGTGTGTGCATGTCTGTGTGTGTGCGTGTGCATATGTGTATGTGTGTGCGTGTGCATATGTGTATGTGTGTGTGTGTGTGTGTGTGAATCTCTGTGTGTATATGCACTCTTGGGTACATATGTCTTTATGAACATGAACGTGCATGTGTGTTTGTGTAGAAAGTATTGAAAATATGAAAGAGAAATGCACACCGCACAACATGAAGAAACAAGAAAATCCACACGTGCACACATGCACATGCGCACACAGAGAAAGAGAGAGAGAGGAGGAGAGAGAGAAAGACAAAAAAAAAGGGAGAGATTAAGAGAGAGAAAGACAGAGCTGTACGTCCCCTACTCTACCACCTCCACCACCATCAAACATTTACATGTCCGGTCTGTAAGTGAAATTATATACAAAGGATTGAGCTATATAACCCTCGAAAGACCCATCAAATGGATGATCAGCTGGTCATTGTATGACCCGGTGGACAGTTGTTAGCAAGAGAGAGACTAAAGCAACAGATAGAAAGTTGTATGTGGTCTTAATGGTGAAGGCGAAATGACCAGTTGAATAGATCGCAACCAACGACCAGCGCTTGACAATCGGTGCTAGTTTATTTACAGCCCCGTAACTTATTCGGCAAAAGAGGCAGATAGGACAGAGGGACTGAAAAGTAACTCCCTCTTTTAAGATACTTATATATTATTTATTAATTGTTATTTTTTTCTCAATTTTTTTTTTTTTTGAAGTATGAGAATTCGATCTGTGATCGTATTGCTCTTGTCATTCGTGAATGGCTGAATGCCCACTTTTCCCAGGAGATGGATGGGTTGTCGTGATCCGCATGAGTGGCCAGGCAGGAGTCCCGACTTCACACCCTGTGGCTTCTTTCTTTGGGGTTTGTTAAAGGAACAAGTCAACTGTACCAAACCAAAGACTTTGAAAGAACCTGAAGAGCGCGAACGAGAAGTTATGTCTTCCATCCCACAAGATTTCCGGGTGAAATTAGTTGACGCAATTTCTGGGCGACACAAGAAGCTGGTGGCGACACCTGAAGCCCATATCGAATTTTAATTAAAACCTCATGCTAAAAGCATTCCTCTCATATCCATTTATTAATTGTAAAAATTACAATTAATAAATAATTTATAAGTATTTTGAAATAAGGAGTTACTTTTCAGTCACCCTGTAGATATAAATAAATAATATAAATTTTTACAGTTATTTTCGTACGTTTGTCATTCAATTTGATAATCGGGCCATTTAAAGTCGCGAAAAAATATCAGCGCCATGAAGTTAGTCATTCAAATTCGTTTTTCGATCATTCAATTTCGCACTTCGGTCAAAGAATTTACCATTGTCATCATTCACATTAAAATGCCCGTCGAGAGCATTCGAATTAGTTGGAATGTGAGGAAGCGTCTTTTCGAGCATTCAAGTTCGTTTCCGAGCAATCTATTTAACGCTTCGAGCAATCAAATTAGCACGAGAGTTGTTTTGGTTTTATCTCATGATCATTTTTATCATAGTCATGTGTTTTCATCCATTGTTTATGCTTTAAGCGCTTTATCGTGCCCATGCCTTTTCTATGTGTTCTTTTATTTTTGCATAGGTACATGTATTTATTGTTAAAGACATCAT
>NC_068986.1:1927338-1928232 GCF_001194135.2 Octopus bimaculoides | reverse complement strand
GGAAATGGTGCTATGTGCACTCAGATAATTATTAATTTACAGCCTTGATAAGGAGTTCATTTGAGGGGACTTAGTCGTCTATTTCCTGGCGGTCGATGCATCTCGAGAGGTAGGTCTGGGTGTGTCTAAACCAATGAACACAATTTTCTGGAGTGATAGTGTTGATGTTACGACTTGCGACCTGTTGTATGACATGTGCACGCCGTTCTTCCATGATCATGCTGGCTTCTTCTGCAGCTGCCCGGTCGCCAACCCTTTGCTGCAACTCAGCTCGAGCGAGGTCCCACTTGACAGCCGCCTTAAAGGCAGAATGTGCCATTTCCGTACAATTAAGAAACGGCGAGTTATGAGGAATTTCAGACAGTTGCACTCTTCTTGCATCAGATAACAGGTGTTCTTGCATAAGCCCACACTTCTGACGCCTCCGGATCGAAAAACGAATTTGAATGACTAACCTCATGGCGCTGATATTTTTTCGCGACTTTGAATGACCCGATTATCAAATTGAATGACGAACGTACGAAAATGACTACAAAACCTTATGATAAAATTTGTATTGAATGAGAGTTTTGCCTAACGGCTTATTCAACCAGTCGACACAGATTTTATAACCGATTTTATTCTATTCTGAGTATTGAATCCCCTCAGCTTCAGTAAATGTTCTTTTGTTATTCTTAAACTTGCTTCAAAATAATAACCTCAGTTAACACTTGGATGTGTGTGTGTGTGTGTGTGTGTGTGTGTGTGTGTGTGTGTGCATGTGTGTGTGTCCTCAGACATACATAGCCTTACGCGTTCACTCACGCATGTATGTATGCGTCTATGTAGTGTATATGTATATATACATTTACATATGTATTCATATATGTATATGGGTGTGAGTGTACGTATTAT
>NC_068986.1:1920310-1927251 GCF_001194135.2 Octopus bimaculoides | reverse complement strand
ATATATATATATATATATATATATATATATACAGACATATATATACGTGCATATATATGTGTGAGTGTATATGTGTATGTATGTATATACATGCTCATTTATGTATGTATTACGTTTGCGCGCCCGCGTGTGTGCGCATGTATGAATGTATATATTGTTTTGTTAAAATACTCCACACATTTTGCTCGCAATGTCTTCTCTTCCTCCGCGTTTATTAATCTGTCTACAGCGGCACCCTGATTGTTTGTTTTTGTTTTTTTTCGTCTGCTGTAGTAATTGCCTTAAGGGGTGGAGTCGTGATATTGTCAGATCTATGACATTAACTCATAATTGATAACATGGGAAAAATAAACTTGTAAAGATTGTCAAAGAAAATTAACTAGGGGTGGTGTTATTGAAATATATGACATGGAGTTAACTGATGTTGGCAAAGTGTTGGCAAAACATTCTATTAAATCCTCATCGTATTGTCTCAGCATGGAGTGCAAAGGATTTGTATATCATGGTTGTTGTTGTTGTTGCTGTTGTTGTTCTTTAACCCCAGGTCAACCCTTATCCGGCAGGAGACGCTTGGTGATTACTTAAAAGAAGTCAGTGTGTGTGTGTGTGTGTATGTACGTATGGGTTGTGTGTGTGTGTGTGTGTATTTGTATATATATATATATATATGCGCGCACATGGCGCACTGAAAACGTTATTACTTTCTAGCTTTTCTGTTAACGTTATTTTGTTCATTTATTCTTTCATTATTACGTACGAGTTTCCTCCAGTTTGCTTGACACTGTAAAATTTTCAAACTTGTCTTCAACATTTCAAGGACTTCGAGGTCTCATCTTCAGGATGACGTAGTTGTGGCGTGTTGTCAATGTTACTACCAACATTTGAGTTTTTGAACTTTAGATTGTAACGTCATAATTCAGGAGTTTACTTTTGTTTGTGACTTCTTTATGCTGTCTTTTGTATTTATTTTAGCATTATATTGTGTCACAAATATTACTTCTATCCTTAAGTGTCTATTTTTCTGAACAATTCTGAATAGTATGGATGCGTTAACGACTAATGCTTTCCTGACTAGCTTTGTTTTATGTTGTATAGAGTAGTGCATCGCAATTATTACATTGCATAAGAATAGAGAAATACGTTTACTAAAGTTCTCCTATTTTGTTTTATTTTGTGTGGTGTAATGTATGACAGTCGCTTCTTGTAAATGTATTGTAAGCCAATGAGAAAGTGTCGTAATTATATAACCAACAAAGCAGTTGCAGTCGTGAAGTTTATATCTTTCATGTTTATAAACCACAATGGTCATTACTTGCTTATTCGTATGTTTATATACTGTGGTTTCATGCTGTTTAGAAAGTTCTTCATTCTAGTGTTTCGTAGTATATTATTATTATTGTTAGTTTATGGTTAAATGTAAAGTATTTTTATACAATTTTTATGAGGCTTTTGATAATGGTTTTATCATTTTTGTAGTTAGTATCCACTTGATTCATATAATACAATTTATGGATGGCTCATGTATTTTTGATCGGTGTGGTTTCTTGCGTATTTGCTGTGTTGCATTTGTTTTTGTATTGTTCTATGGTTTGGTTTATTAGTTCGTTTCAATATCCGCTATTGATTAGGCTTTGTTTTATTCTATTGACTTCTTCATTTACTGTTTTGATTATGAAAGAATATCTAAATACTTTTCTAGTAGGGATTTCACCATTGGCATTACAGATGTGTGTAGACATTCTCTCTTTCCATATAGATACTGATATTCATTTCTGTAATTGATGTAGACGATATGATGTGTATCTTTTTATGATGTATATCATGTTTATGAATAGGTATAGAGACTGTTGTTTTTCGCTAGAAGTTTTACTTGTGTTGTTATGGATGTTGCATTTTTAATAAAGTTCTTTTATTTTTCGGCATCTTCCCGTGTATCCCATAACGACAAGTTTATTGCCGATAAACCTGATGTATCTAAAAAATTCATACCTTCTTGTTTTGTGTGATTTATTAATTACCCATGTAGAACACGGCAAAGGTTGACCGAAAGGGAGAACTTATCCCTATTCCATCTTTTTTCTTATGTAACTTGCTTTGTGACAAGAGGAAAGTATCTTTACTTGCACAGTACACGAACTATTTCTTTAATATGTAGGCTGATATCAAGGGTGGTTTTATTGTTGATTGTATGTATGTATTACCAAATATGGTTTCTATTATTTAGGCAATGATAAACAGATTTTCTGCGTCGAAGTTAAACCTTCACTTTTGTATCGTATGATTTGAAAGTAATTTATCTACTTTTTCTGAGAGGTTGAGTGACCGCCAAGAGCATAACTCCCAGCCTGGAGTGCGAGATGGTATTTCAGGAGGGAAAATATATACTTTGCTGAAATGAGGAAACATTTATACATATTTATTAAAATCACTTTTCAGAATAAAATTATTAATTAACTCTTAAAAATAACTTTACGAATTACATCAAAAGCTTTATTCTTCTTATGGAGATTCAATCCATAAAGGATTAAGGCGAAGAACTGTTTCCTCATTTCATTTGCAACGACATACGTGAATCTGGATTCAGTTCTCTTTTGTCAATCAAGACAAAATCTAGAAATCGCCTGAATCCACAGGCATATCTGTGGATCGAGTCAATAAGAAAGTTCCACGTTTTAATTAAATTTATGAATGAGAAGCAGGAACAAAAATGTCATGTGATTGATTTTACTGCTTACAGTTATTTTTTCCAACTGCTCAATTTACATTTGCATTCTAATGCACTTATTGTTTAAGTTCAATGCATTCATTCGCAGTACTGTATGTATTTCAATTAAAAAAAGGATAATAAATACGTTATTAGAAAATTGATGTTTTTATCTTCATTATGCGATATTACTTTCGAAGAGGGTGTGAAATTTAATCAAACGTATCCTAAGGGTGCAAAATATTGAAAAGGTTGGAAACCATTGACCTAAGGCTTCATTTTTTGCTCGAAAGAAGGAAAACATTCCTTTCAGGGCCATTTCATCTTATTTTCAGTTACAGTACGCCCTGGACTGCATTCCTCAAAGTGTTCTTTGTGTTTCTGATAGGTTGTTAACAATATATGATTAAACTTAACAATATCTGGCTGAACACGGGAATGGCAGGATTTGTATCACAAAATAAAACGATAGTTATTTCTCAATAGCTTACTCCACCTGACTGTGAGTGTGTTCCATGGAGTGATTAAGTTCAGTGGTGTAAGCAGCAGTAAACCAGAGGCAGGGATGTTAAATTGGTGAACGAGTTATAAGCTTCAATCAAGTATTTCCTTACTATAGGCACAAGGCCTGAAATGTTGGGGAAAGAGGTTAGTCAATTATATTTATCTCTTGTGAGCAACTGGTACTTATTTCATAGACTCCGAAAAAATGAAAGGCAAAGGTCGACCTCGGCGGAATTTGAACCCAGAACGTAAAGACGAACGAAATTCCGCAGAGTGTCATGGCCAATTTAGTTCTAAACCGTCTGTAAAGCACTGACCCGCAAACCACAATGCGACATGGATGTATGCAACAAGAAGTGGGTAGGTGCATCTGAAGGTAAAAACTTCTTACATCAGCTCAAAAACCAGAAATTAAGGGAGTGAGAACAGTCGATTGAATTGACTCCAGTGCCTGACTGGTGTTTCATGTTGATTTGGGGAGGATGAAAAGCGAAGTTGGACTCAGAACATAAAGAATCGGAAATAAATACTGTAAGGTTTTTTGACCGACGCCTTAATGCTTCATCAATTCGTCGCAAAAGTAATAACTAAGGGATCGAATGTACCTGTGGGTGATTATTTGCCAATCAGTCGTAGGGTCCTACTCTGGATGCAGTCCAAGATACTTGTGACTTATCTTTCACTTGTTTCAGTCATTGGACTGCTGCCATGCTGGGGCACTGTCTTGAAGTGTATTAGTCGAATGAATCAACGCCAGTACTTGTTTTTTAAAGCTTTCTACTTATTTTATCGATATCTTTTGCCGAAGCGCTAAGTTACGCGGACGTAAACAATACAACACTGGGTGTCAAGTTGCAGTGTGGGACAAACACAAATATGAACATATATTATTGATTCTGGTATTATCACTTTTGAATTGTTACACTAGATAATAATAGAGTCGATGATACCTTCGCAAATTATTTTTTCATGATTATTTTTTCTAGTGAATTATTTTCTCGTGAATTATATATATATACACGACAGTCTTTCATTTTCTGTCAGCCAAATCCACTCAGAGGACTTTGGTCGTCCAGGGACTTTAATAGAAGAATTTTACCTAAGGTACTACGCAGTGAGACTAAGCCTGGAGCAATGTGGTTGGGAAGAAACCTTCTTACCACAAAGCTTTGCCATCAGCTAATATATATATATGTATGTATTTATATATATGTGTGTGTGTGTGTTTATGTGTGTGTATACGTGTGTGTGTGTGTGTGTGTGTGTGTGTGTGTGTGTGTGTGTGTGTGTGTGTGTGTGTGTGTGAGAGAGATAATGTATACATATTTTAAGAAATACAACAGTTACACTATTAAAATCAAAACGTTTTATAACGAATATTGTTGAAGAATGGTAGGGAGTTATTTAGATGTGACAGAGGTGCGGGAGCGACTACAAGAAGTAATTATTTCACTTTCATCCAGTGGTCACTGGTCATTCATTGATCGCCAGCTTCTGGCCATATGTCGGACACCTGCTATCAAGAGTAAAACAGATTTGATTGTCGGTCGAATCCGGTTCAGGACTGTTCCGGTACTCTTTTTGATATTGTTGTTGTTGTTGGTGGTGGTGGTGGTGGTGATGGTGGTGGTAGTGGTGGTGGTGGTAGTAGTAGTAGTAGTAGTAGTGTGATGATGATGTTGGTGCTGTTTACGCTCAAGTCAACTCTGACCGAGCAGACGTGCGAGTAATGACGTTCTAACCATAACCATCCCGTCTTTTTGTATATTCAAGACTACAGTGGTGGTGATGGTGGTTTCGGTCGTCGTCGTTCTGCTACAAAGTAAAGGCATTTGATATGCTAAGGCCACTGGATCCGCAGTGCAAATTCCATTTCCAGATGAAATCATTTCTTGTTATGCATATAGTACTCATACCTTTTTAGAGAAACACGAATATCACACAAGCTCCTTTTCCTCTTCCACCTACCAATATAATCCTGAACCTTAGTATCTATACCGGAAAACAACTAATCATTTTCGACCCATCGAGGGCACCTCTGCACTCTGGCTCGATTGGCTTGTAATAACGCTCAAATTTTCCCCAAAATACATTAATTAATGTTGAACACTAGATTAAACGTTTACCTGCATTTCTTTCGGCTTCACGTTCTGAGTTCAAATTTCGCCCAGATCGATTTTGCCTTTCATCCTTTTTGAGTTGATAAAATAAATACCAATCAAGTACTGGAGCTGATAAAATCGACACCTTCCCCTTCCCCAAAATCTCTGGCCGTGTGCCTAGAGTAGAAAGGATAAAGTAGGCCTTCACCCACTTAACAAATATCCATTAAAGAAATAAGCATGACCAGATACTAATGCGTTCAAATATCAAAAATCAAGGCAGACGCTAGTATAAGAAATACAGATAATAATAAACCGTTGCACACAATGAGCTTCTGTTTCGTTAATTCTCTTACTTTTTATTTATTTAAAAAAAAATTATTTTTATTTTTATTTATTTATTTATTTATTTATTTATTGCAGAACATGACCTGGGGTCGTTCGTGAAAAAGGATGCTGAGTTACAAAAGGTTGAGAACCAATGGTTCAATTCAGCAAGTCATAGCTCCAGAATCGATGCCATAGCTCAGAAACTTGGTCAAGAGTCCGCTACCACAGCCTCGTAGCGACCACTGGTTTGTGAATAAAGCTCAGTACCTCAAAATTGTTTGCAAGTCCTTCGTGTGCGTAAACCGTTCGTGGTGAGGTTCCGAAATATGAAATGAAACACATGTGCTCACTTGTAGAGTAAATACTTTCCTTGTTGAAGTAATTTTGTATTTTGCAGGTTTTTGTATTTTTAATTTTTTTCGATAAAACTTTAAAATCTTAGATATTTTTCTTTCTTTTCTTCCCTTTCTTTTTAAATCAATGGTTTTTTTGGGTTTTTTTGGGGTTTTTTTTTTCATACATTTGTTGTTCTCAGTCGTTTTCTAAGCTGAAAGGTCAAATCTTTCCCACAGTCGTTTTTCAGTGTTGAGCCACCGATAGGTAAGTTGTTTCACAGAAGACAAAATTGAACTGATATTATTCATTGAATTAATTCATACTTTATATAACACAGTTAATGTCAAATAAAATTCTATACAGAAATTGACTCTACATATTAAAATGTACTGAGTTATTTATTGAATAGTGGTCTTCCTAGGTTTGTAAATCAGAATACTCGGTGTGTGCGGGAGTGAAGTTTAAAACATCGGTGATAGAACCGGACCAATAAAAAGATGCTTTTGAATAAAAAGGCGGCGAAATGTTTAGCAGTATTTCGTCTGCCTTTACGTTCTGAGTTCAAATTCCACCGAGGTCGACTTTACCTTTCATCCTTTCAGGGTCGATAAATTAAGTACAAGTTGCGTACTGGGGTTGATCTAATCGACTGCCCCCCCTCCCCCAAAATGTCGGGCTTTGTGCCTGGAGTAGAAAAGAAAAGAATAATAAACATGCATTTGAACAAAAAATCCCTGTGATTTGGCTCCGCAACCACTCGTCAGTCTAGTAAATGTAGTGAAGCAACGAGTGACCCATTCGAAACCGGTTAGCAAGGACGTTATTACTCACCAAACGTGATATAAAGTTTAACTCATCAAATAGATAAGAACCATGGTGTGATACAAGTTGTGGGGGTACTGTATGACTGACGAGTGTTTCCAAACTTCGATACACATATATATATACATAAGTATATATATATA
>NC_068986.1:1916098-1917527 GCF_001194135.2 Octopus bimaculoides | reverse complement strand
ATATATCAAATATGCATGTATGTATGCTTGTATACAGTGCTAACTCGCGATCTTAAAAATAGCAAGTATTGTAAGAAAGGCGTCACATCAAATTCTTAAATCTATTGAGCTCCAAATTGTTGTTTTGCTTATCGGGTAAGTCACATTTTCTTCTGAAAAAATTCTCTTTTCCAGCATGCCTCTTGACTCGGTGACGATTGACCCGTATTTTCACGCGTCTTTTACTTCTTATTCAGCTTCTGTTATTTTGTTGATTTTGTAATCTTTTCTCTGAGGTTTGTCAGAAACCTTAGGTGCGTCTCTATCTTTTATACATCGTCTCTTTTCCTTCTTTAACAGTGTTGCACATTTTCCTCTCCCATAGTTTGTTATTCGTCTGACACCGCACCGAAATTGAAACTGAACCTGTTTCCTATAGAAAAGAAAAATTGTATATAAAAAGTAGAAGCCTATTTACTGCCCGAAAGAAATATGTTGTATAGAAACAAGGAGTTTATAGACAGACTTCCTAAACTGAAAACAAGAATGAAACAGAAATAACTTGAATATTACATTGTTATAAAGTTGAATGCTGTACAGATCCGGGATTCCGGTACACAGGTAATATATCTATTTTGATTTGAACGAACCTTTAAAATTGAATATCGCTATTGAAATTAATTGTTCAGTGAAAGTTTTCCTTCCTGGACATTATCATTTCAGGGTGAAGCCACCTAGTTTTACAAACTTATTATATAATACCTATACAGAGTGTCTTCCAGTTCACTTTTGAATTTAAGTCAAAATGTATATTGAATGTATGAATACATTCATAATATGTTATAAATTATACTTTCTATGAGTATATATACATTTTTTAAATTTATTTCTCATTGTTGAAGATTAAGAAAAGAAACGATCAGGAATAGGTGAATATTATTGTGGAGTACGTGAGAAAGTCAATTCCTATAGGAAGTGGAAGAGAAGGAGAACTGCAGATATTATAATAATAATAATAATAAAATAATAATAATAATAACAATAACAATAATAATAATAATAATAATAATAATTATTATTATTATTATTATTATAATTTTTATTATCATTATTATTATTATTATTATTATTATTATTATTGTTCAGTAGTTTTATTTTTATAACGTGCTTTCACTTCACTACCGAGCGCAGCTCTGTGCGCCTTGGGTATGTGCTGTGGTTTGCTGTGGTGCTTTTATGTTTACTGTATTGAAAGTGTTTTGCGTAGAATGTGTGCAGTACCCAGTAGTGCAATTTTCTGTATGTTACATATATTTGTAAGTCCTGGTATTTTTGTTATGTATTTGTCTGAGTATTTTTTAATTATACCTAAGGCACCTACTATGATAGGAATTGTTTCTGTTTTTAGACTCCACATTCGAGTTATCTCTATTTCCAGGTCTTTGTATTT
>NC_068986.1:1903353-1912410 GCF_001194135.2 Octopus bimaculoides | reverse complement strand
TTAAACTTCCCCGGTGTAGTCTCTCCTTATTATTATTATTATTATTACTATTATTATTACTATTATCATTATTATTATTATTATTATTATTATTATTACTATTATTATTATTATTATTATTACTATTATTATTATTATTATTATTATTACTATTATTGGTAGTGAGCTGGCAGAATTGGTAACATGCTGGCCGAAATGTTTGCTGTCATTTCATCTTTCTTTACGTTCTCAGTGTTCAAAGTCCACCAAGGTCTATATCTTCAAAGTCCACCAAGGTCTATATCTTCAAAGTCCACCAAGGTCTATATTTCAAAGTCCACCAAGGTCTATATTTCAAAGTCCACCAAGGTCTATATTCAAAGTCCACCAAGGTCTATATTATTATTATTATTATTATTATTATTATGCTTTCTTTATTGGTCACAAGGTCTAAACACAAAACACATAGGAACAATGCAACACAAGGGACAAGAGGAGTTTAGTACAAAGTCGTTCAAAAATAACAGTTAACACCCCAAAAGTGGGGAGTCCATCCTAGGGGCAACCGAGGAACCCCAAACATTCAGGTTATTCCAACCACCAGTGCACCTCAACAGGTGCCTCTCCTTCTCAACTCTTCCAGTTTTTAAGCGAATGTTCAGCGTGGGCCCATTCAGATGAGCCACCTTCGTCACATTCATCCCCCTTTCAACAAAAATACTGGTGGTTGGGGTGGGGAAGTACTTCCCTCTCCACCCCCAGTTCCCTTTTCAAGTGGAATTTGAAAAAGTCAATGAGGGTTTGGCCGAAGAGGAAAGACTCTGTCTTCAGTCCTTTCAGTCCCGTCCACCACAGTGCCTCATTTGCCACAGCCACCAGACAGAAGAAAACTGCCCTTCCTTCCCAGCCAAAAGAAAGCGATGGGGGCGATCTTTACGATGGACTCGGATGATAACCGGATCCATCATACACGCGTCAACGGCTGTTGACGCAAATCAGTAATGCCCGGGCACTGGATGAGTGCATGCAGGACGGTTTCGTCGCCTTGCGCACATCTTGGAAAGGTCCACCTGGCAGCACTTCCGTGTTTTTAGAGCTTGTCTCGAACTAGCAGAGCTCCCCGGTAGCACTGCCAGGCCAGGGATTTCTGGAAGTTATACATAGGCACCGACCCGAAAGTTCTTCCGAAAAAACTAGTTAATCGATCCCTCCCGACGCCCAGAGTTTCCCCGAGAACGTCGTCGCTCTTTCCCTCCACCAATCCCCTATAGAACCCCATAATTGCCAATCGTTGCCCGACTGGCAACAAACTATGAGTGCTTGCCGACATTCCTGGTGCCAAGCGCCCTTTCTTGATTTACGCTTGATCCAGGACATCGAGGTGACCCCATAATTGCCAATCGTTGCCTGACTGGCAACAAACTGAGTGCTTGCCGACACTCCAGGTGCCAAGCGCCCTTTCTTGATTTACGCTTGATCCAGGACTGTAGCTCCGTCAATGAAACGAGCTACGGGAAATCCCGTCCGACAAATGGCAACAAGCTCGCTGGAGATGTCACAGCCTCAGCGCATGTCTGCGCAATATTAGCCACGGCATGTCCAGTCCTCCACTTAGCGGCCATTGACAGTTGATAGATCGTCTGACGAGCGGAACACATCCCTTCCACAAAAAGCGGATGAGGAAGCGTTCCAGCTTGATCAGCCACGAAGTGAAGCAAGAGACGACGGTCAGGCGGTAGTGGATGACGGAAGTGATGTATGTATTCGCCACCTCCGCCGATCCTTCAGGGACAGCTTCCTCTCTGCCCATTTCTGGGTGAGATTGGCCACTCTGCTCGTCACCGCCTCCTAGTTCTTGGCCACCTGGAGGTCCGGACCAAACCAGACCTCGAGCAGTTTAAAATAAGGTGATTAAAGTCAAAATAAGCAACAAGGATATCCACAGTTAATGCAATACGATCGTTTCATTGCTTAATTAAATGGAGTCGCATGAAACGATCGTACTTTGGATATCCTTGTTCCTTATTTTGACTATATATATATATATATATATATATAAACATAATTAAGGGATCAGCAACAGTTGCTTCACCACATACCGAAGTTCAGAAATAGCATCTAAAGTGCTGAAACTCCAACAGATAGCAATACTTATAGCAATAAATGTATAAGAACTTTTAAATAAGTTCTTCACCGATAATGGTGTTTACATACCGAAGGGCTTGGTAAAAATTATTAATTATTAATTTATTAATAAATTAATAATCCTTTGCCCTTTTATTTGTAATGATATATATATCGTTTGGGTATGGTAGATGAGTTCAGCAAAAATTTAGATTCAGATGAATAAAGGTACTTAAGTTGAGGCACCAGAATTTAGTACGGTATTATCCATACAGTTTCAAAATAAGGTGATTAAAATCAAAATAAAAGTAAGCAACAAGGATATCCAGAGGTAATATCCGTGTTGCTACCCATTCTTACCATATCAAAAGGCAGTTACCCTACCAGATGTCTTCCGGCGTCAAAGTTATCATCTACTATATTCTTCAGAGAATATACAATTTCTTAAAACAGAAATAACTTCACAGCTACAAAATATTCAATCGCTCTGAAAAAATTGCAGGAGACTGTCACTTGCTAGAATATGCTGTATTTTCCAATTACCGATATATAATTTGCAAGTGTGTGTGTATCATCATGTGTGTGTGTGTGTGTGTGTGTGTGTGTGTGTGCATATGTATAACTCATATGTATATAGTTCAGATTTACCGAAAACAAAAGACGAACAAGTTGGTGTATTAGTTTAACGCTCGGGACTTTTCCGAAAATGGAAAAGTCTTTTACATTTCGAGCCTACGCTGTTCGAAAACATACACAAGCATAGAAATATTCACAGACAAATTTCCGCCTCCCACTCCGTCTGTGTGCATAGTGACGCATACACAAATATTTGGATGAAGCTTACATGCACATACACACCTACATGCACACATACACGTACGCACACAGGTTCATTACGTACATACATAGATACTTATACGTAAATGTGTGTATGTACTTATATGTATGTGTATTCATATATATATTCATATGTATATATAGATGGTATATATATATATATATATATATATGTGTTATATATGTGTGTGTATATCTGTGTTTGTATATGTGTATGTGTGTGTACGTGTGTATGTTGAGTACTTTTCTCACGTTACACGTATAACATACTCCAAACAAAGACCAACACATACACTCAAAGACAGAGAGAGAGAGAGAGGGAGAGAGAAAGAGAGAGACAGGCAGACACACAGACAGGCAGACACACAGACAGGCACTCATTATCATCCAAAAAAATATACACAAGTACCCAAATATTCACAGAAAATTTCCCACCTCGCACTCTGTCTCTGTGTATAGTGACGCATACACAAACATTTCGATGCAAGTGTATACACACGTACGCACACATACATTACGTGCATACATTGATGCTTGTACCCATATATACATATATATATATATATACACACGCACAAATGTGTGTGTGTGTGTGTGTGTGTGTGTGTGTGTGTGTGGTGTGAGTGAGGGTGCGTGGCCAAGTGCTTAGGATGTTGCGCACAAGACCGCGAGACCGTTGTTTCCATTCCCAGGTAAGGCGGTGCATTGTGTTCTTGAGCAAAACACTTCACCTCACATTACTCTGCAATCACTTTGACAACTGACGTGTACCTGTACGGACGATGCTGATTTGATAGAGAGAGTGAGCTAATACACAGCGCAAACATCTAATTACTATAAACAAAACATGTGGAGGTTGCTCAGCAATAAAGTGCAGCAGCCTCATCTGGCGAAAAAAGTGTAAAACATGTAAAACTAAGTAAATATTGCAAAATCTAATTTCTTTTAGGTAACCCCTCGTGTGTGTATGTGTGTTACGTACTGAGTACAAACTCCACCGAGGTCGGCAGTTTTTTTATCGGCAGTAAATATAAAAAATGCCGATTTTCTTCCAAAATTAGCCAAAAAAAGGATCTTGTTCAAAACGGGGCACCAGTTTTCATTTATGTTTTATGTAGTGTTTTTGGTACCGAAAGACTTTCAAACTTCGTATACTTATCTATTTTGTGTTATAGAACAGAAAAAGAATTTTGTATTCGAATTTATTTCATGTAAAAAATTGTCTTATTTCGATAATTTCTACTAATCACTGACAAGTATTCAGTTGAAAACAGTTAGCGCTGTAACGGTGTATATCGTATTAATCCCCTAACCCTAACCCTAACCCTAACTAGACTGTTAACCCTAACCCTAAAACTAACCCTAACTCTAGAATCTGAACTCTAAAATTGTTACACACATAGATACGCACAGCGTAATTTATTATATAAACAATATATGCGTACAAATTACGATTAAACCGGATGAAATATGTCACAGGGGATAACATTTTTATGACCGGCCAGCAGTAACTCTATTCAGCTGAATAGACGTCAGTGATTGGTTGAAATTATAGAAATACGACAACTTTAACATGGAATAACTTGCGATGTACGTTTTTTGTTAAGAAGACTAAGAGTAAAAGATGTTTTATATGACACATTCTACCAGTGTCCCAAGTTTCAAAGTGTTTCGTTAAGAAAATACTGGTGCCCCCGTTTTGAACTAGATCCCCCAAAAAAATCATTATTAATAAATTTCAGGGTAGCAAAAAATTATTTAGAAATTTTTTGCCAGCAGTGGTCTAGCGTGAAGAACAAATCTAGTCAATAGACTAAACATTATCAACCACATATACTCAGTGTGGGTGCGCTGCTTGTTTGCCGTAGCCTGCGATTTGGCGCGCTGGGGATAACTCTCTCAAAGCTATAACACCTGAAAGTCATAAACAGGTGAGGCAACTCACCCCAAATCCCATTCAGGAGCGATGGGCATCGATGTTTCGCCATTTTTGTGACTTATCAACATAACGTACGTAAACCGAATTGGAGGCGAGCTGAATCGCTAGTACATGATTATATACAAATACTATTGTGTGTGTATATACATATATACATGGATAAATAGATACATACATACATACATACATACATACATACATACATACATGTATATATAGATGTGTATGTATGTATAAATATATGTATGTATGTGTATATGTGTGTGTGTGTGTGTGTGTGTGTGTGTGTGCAAGGGAAAAAAACCGGTGTAGCTTGGTATCAGCGATGGCGCAAGCCTTTTGTACATAGGAGTTAACTGGATCAGCGTCAAATAAAGTGCTCAAGGATGCAACAAAGAGCGCAGTCCAAAAATCAAACTCACAACCTCACGATTGTAAACCCGACGCTCTAACCATTGAGTCGCGTGCGCGCGTGTGTGTGCGTGTGTGAAGGCATATATATCTATAGAATATACACAAATATATATATGTATGTATATCTATATACATATATGTATATATATGTAGATAGATAGCTACATAGGTAGATAGATAGATAGATAGATAGATAGATAGATAGATAGATAGATAGATAGATAGATAGATAGATAGGCAGATAGATAGATAGATAGATAGATAGATAGATAGATAGATAGATAGACAGACAGATAGCTAGGTAGCTAGCTAGGTAGCTAGCTAGATAGATAGACAGACAGACAGACAGACAGACAGATAGATAGATAGATAGATAGATAGATAGATAGATAGATAGATAGATAGATAGATAGATAGATAGATAT
This sequence comes from Octopus bimaculoides, assembly GCF_001194135.2. NCBI lineage: Eukaryota > Metazoa > Mollusca > Cephalopoda > Octopoda > Octopodidae > Octopus > Octopus bimaculoides. Next base: position 1,906,692 of record NC_068986.1, on the reverse strand, counting down.
AAAGCCTGGTTCCATGAAAAGAAAGAGTGAATGAAATAAAGTGATACAGAATTTAGAGAGAATACGCTATAACTCTGAGTTTCATATTTGAATTGCACCATTTGATGAAAATAGGGGGAACAATTCATAAGATTTACGTAGGAGTTGCTTCACTCTTGTGTCCATAAGAGAAAGGTTAAGAAGACAACAGGGGGTGGGAGATTCAGAAAGAATAGGACGGAAATAGAGGAATGGAGGAGGGGGAGAATAATTGACAATTACATTTCGATTTTAAATTAAAAATAAGTATTTCCACTTTTATTTTTCTATTTTATTCACCTTTTTTACTTACTTCATACTCACACGCAGACATACTCGAGCGCACCCCTCCACACACACACCCATACACTTATGGTGCCATCTTATAGCATAAGCACACTGGACAGTTGCCCAGGAACCTCACTGGTCTCAGGGCTCAATTCCGATCTTCCGTATATACTATGGCTTGCAGTCAATAAATAAATACTGCAGAAACCAATGAATGATTAGACCGGATACCTTAATGCAATTGAGAGGACCCTGAACACACACACACACATACTCACATCCATACATGTGTGTGTGTGTGTGTGTGTGTGTGTGTGTGTGTGTGTGTGTGGTGGATTTATGTATTAGGTATAGCCTGGGAAAACAAACCACCAGGGCAGAAACACGTGTAGCGTTCATTAATATTATTTTCTTTCCCCACAGACTAATAACAGGTAAGGTATATATATATTTTTTAATATGTTTAAATAATTTTTAATTAATTCTATTGTACTTTATTTTATTGTATATTATAGTAGGCTTTAAAATGCTTATATTATTAGATTAGTATTTTGGATATAATTTTCTATGTGTACTCCACAAAATAAGGTTGTGGTCCTATTGGTAAAATCCCAAATTTGTAATTATATATATATATATATATATATATATATATATACATACATACCTTTTATCCTTTCTGCATTTTCCCTCTAGCCTCTTCAACTTTATTTTTCCTCCACTTGTGTGTATCTTTGCCTCTAGTTCTTTAATTTAGGGGAAATGACTCTTACATAAATACCAGGAGTTGTAAAACTTATGACAAAACTCTCTGCATTGGGTGTGAAAGATAATCTTTTTAACTGGTTGGAGTCCTTCATTCTCAATCGGAAAGAGGTAGTCACGGTTCTAGGACAGCATTCTCCACGCTATGAGGTGTCATCTGATGTACCGCAAGGGATCTGTTCTTGGTACTCTTTTGTTTGTTGCATACATAAATAACACAGATACCATTTTAAATAATGCCACAGAGCTGAAATATGCAGATGAAATCAAGCTGTACCATGAGATAAAAAGGACAAATCCTGAATACTATTAGATCTTTCCTGCAACAGATCTGGACACAATGGAGCAATGGATCACGGACTGGGACTCAGTCTGGCTGTGGACAAGTGTACCACCATGCATTTGGGAGGAAAAACCCAGCGTCCACATCCTCCCGCCACAACACTAATATCAAGAAGTCTTCTTGTGAACACGACCTGGGCATTACTGTCAGCAGCGACTTACACTGGACAAAGAACATGTCTAAAATTGTCAAGAAGGCCGAGGGTGTCTTGGTATCACTCAGCAAGACCTTTGTCAACTGCTCTCCAGCTATCTATTTAAGGTTGTATATGGCTATGGTGCGGACACACTTGGAATTCGCATCACCAGTCTGGAACCCCTATCTTGCTCAGAACATTGACCTCCTGGAAACTGTTCAGAGACGGGCAACCAAACGAATGCCCTCCATCAGGCATCTACCATACTCTGAACGCTTTGCTTCCCTTCCCTGGGCATGGATACATTGAAACTCCGATGTCTGGCAACTAAAGAAATAAAAGAAAATTATTATTATTATTATTATTATTATTATTATTATTATTATTAGATTGAATTTGTTTATCAATTTGATATTTTATGATAAAATCGAATTTCTGGAAAGAACGTTATCATTATACATGTACACACACACACACGCATACACACACACACACACACACACATATGCACATGCATGTATACATGTATGTATATACACATGCATGTATACATGTATGTATATGCACGTGTGTATTGTGTCTGTGTGTGTGTATTCTTTTACTTGTTTCAGTCATTTAACTGTGGCCATGCTGGGGCACCACCTAATGTGTGTGTGTGTGTGTGTGTGTGAGTGAGTACTAGATAAAGATAGTTATAGCCGTTCTACGGAGTTACCCATAGTTTCACGTCCATAAAGCGCATAGCTTTACAACGTCTCTTCAGACCCTAATGGCCGGTGGCCTGTAACCTCTATTCAAAAGAAAATCCTCGTGGCAAGTTGTTGAGCACGCAGACACAGTTGTGCGCAGCTTGCAACGCTTGGTCCCGTTGATGTACAGTGGTCATTATGGTCTGAAGGGACACTGTAAAGCTAAGCGCTTTATAAACGAGCCCCTATAATTCGCTGTCCAAACCGGATAACGAATTGTGTCACAACCCCCAAAAGGCGAGGTGTTCGAACTCAGAACTCAAAGAACTGAAACAAATACCACAAGGTATCCAGTTCCATTAATCCATCGCCTTGGGTTGATACATTTTTTTTTATCTACCCCGAAAGGATAAAAGGTGAAGTTGACCTCGGCGGTATTTGAACTTGCCGTGCAGAGAGACATGACAAATGAATAACATTTGTATTACTTATTCTCTAACAAAATAATGATTGATACTACAGTATTGTCACAGCTTTCAATGGTGAATTATAATACCAGTGGTTGCTCGATCTGCTACAAGTAGTAAGCAAATTTCTTTCAAATTACGTCCTACCGCCTTAAACAAGGAATAGCCGCACTAAATAATACACGCCTATGTATTGCCTAAAAACGACATGATGGTCAGGTCATAAATGTATTTTCTCCATGGTCCGATCAATGAAGACTGTCCTGGGACGGCTAAACTGTAGTAACTTATATATAACTAGGCTCTCTCGTTCTACCATTATACAACGAAAGAGCGATGACCAGGCACAAATTGGCCATTCGTGATTAGCAAGGTAAATAAACGGCAGCAAAAATTCATTTAGCAACACATCTTATTGCTAATTGATATAAACTTAATCTGAAATAACAATGATGTTTTAGCAATAGATGAAAGTAGCAATTTGAAATCCCAAAACCGTGTAGAGATTTTAACAAGGTAAATAACTCTTTATTACAAATAATGATTACTTCCCTTATGCTTGAACACTGAGCGGTTTTGATTTTCTTGTGTCACTCTTTTGTTTCTGCTATATATATATATATATATATATAT
>NC_068986.1:1896907-1903028 GCF_001194135.2 Octopus bimaculoides | reverse complement strand
ATATATATATATATATATATATATATATATATATATATATATACACACACATACACACATTAATTCTCACATACATCAAACAAATACACATTTACTTTCATATGCGAAATGAATATCGTTTATTTCAACGTGAAGTAGTTACCTCCCTTATCATTAAAACTCTCTAATTCCACAGAAACCACTTTCATTCACACAACACGTGTTTGGGCGCCATCATTAACTGAATCCTTTTTCTTCAGTTTGAAATTTGCGCCAGCTTCTTTATTCTTCGTTCTTATCTTTGTAAAAGAACTTTTTAAATCAATTAATACGATATGTCTATTGGCGTTCCAATCAAGGTGCTGCACGAAGCAGAAGGTCACACCGTGACCTGTGAAACTACAACAGGCGAAGTTTACCGAGGAAAATTGGTCGAAGCCGAAGACAACATGAATTGCCAAATGTCCAATATTAATGTAACATATCGCGATGGACGTGTGGCTACGTTGGAGAATGTGTTTATTCGCGGTAGTAAAATACGATTTTTGATTTTACCAGATATGTTAAAGAATGCTCCCATGTTTAAGAAAGTCCAGGGCAAAGGTGGAACCAGCGGCGGAGCTGGCCGCGGAAAATCTGCTATTTTACGTGCGCAAGGTATATTGTTCATCTGTTTTTTATTCATCCACTGATATATATATGTATGTGTGTGTGTGTGTGTGTATGTGCTATTTTACTCGTGTATTTATCATAGCTAACCTTGGCAGAGGTACCGTCGCCACTAACTTTAATAAACTACCAGTTTTCAATACTAAAATCCGTTTCTTTAAATTTTAAACATTTGTATTTCGTTGATGAAAGCTTGTTATTATCCACATTGATTGATATTTAAATGCTACCCTTAAAATGCATAAATGAAATAGTGTAAAAACAAAAATGTTGTTACTTAACTCAGCCCTGATTGTTGATCTCTAACCACAACCATTCTAACCGTGACCATTCCGTCTTTTCAGACACAATATCTATCGAATTAGAGGCGGAAGTCTGAAATAGGTCGCCCATAGTTCGATTTTCTACGTTTTGAAGCCTGTTTTTCCATGTTTTTTCACTCCGCACTTCAAAATGATGGGGGAAAAGCTTGTTTATGGAAACAAATCTTTTAAAAAAAAAGACTTCGTCCCCTTCGCCCATATATATATATGAACAGATGTGTTGCTTTCTAAATTTCGTGGTATTTACTGAGATTTTTTGAAAACATTCACATCTGTGGACCATGTATGCTGCGGTAGAGTGGCTAAAAACGTGTAACCCTCATCAAGCAGACAGACCTATAATCAAAGGAGTTTCATGTATTTATTGGCGGTTATTTTCGGAAAATTGATCCCAGGACTTAGTCTTTGTAAACCCAGTACTTATTCTACTGGTCTCTTTTGCCAAACCGCTAAGTTACATCGACATAAACACACCAACATCGGTTGTCAAGCGATAGAGGGGGAACAAAGACACATACCTAAATATATATATATATATGCAGTGGGCTTCTTTCAGTTTCTGTCTACCAAATCCACTCACAAGGCTTTGGTTGGCTCGAGACTATAGTAGAAGGCATTTGCCCAAAGTGTCACGCAGAACCATGCACTTGGGAAGTAAGCTTCTTTAAAAAAATTGTTTTAACTCAGAGTTTAAAATACGGACAGTCTGAATTTTTGGCTTAAATCCCAGCAATAGGCCGGCCATTAAATGTGTTTGTGGGGAGAAAGATATTGATGAACATCAATACATCAGATTGACAAAACAAATGAGGTGGTCATGAGATGTGCTAAAAATAACAGCTAAATAGTTCTTAAATCACACATTGAAACATTTTCCTGTTTAGTTTTTGCGTAATTGTATGAATGTACGTGTCTATAATACAAATTCGCAAAAAAATTGTGAAAATTCCGAAAAATAAAGTTATGAGGGTCGTTATATGGCATGCTTAATGCATAACTCTGCTTATATGTATTTTCCTTTTTATGCGAGTATGGTCTGACCAGTGATTCTCAACCATGGTCCATGTAAGATTTGTTGTTAAAATTTAAGTCCAATAAACTGGTTACATTTCTACAATACACAAAATATTTAAGCATTTTTCTTAATACAGTTCCTAAATAATATTTAATCATTGCATTATAATAAAAGCTTGTAGACATTGAATGGCAGCAAGGGTTCCTCCTCCTTGAATAAAATAAGAATCAAAGAGGTCCATGGGCAGAAAATGGTTGAGAAGCAATTAGACCAGGGGTTCTCAACCACTTTTTATCTATGGACCCCTTTCATTACTATTTTATTCTGGTGGACCCCATAGCCATTCAATGTTTAAAAACTAGTTTTATAAATACTTCTTTCAAAAGTCTTATTTGATTTTTGAACATTAACTTGTGAAACCTAGCTGTTACTTGCAATACATATCAATACATACGCCTAAAGCAAAATGTTTTCAGAGTCCCTTAATTGTGGATCCCTAATTTACTAATTTGTTGTGTGGACCCCAGTTGAGAACCCATTTGACTTAAATATATTTGAGGCATTGTTTTACAGTTGGATGGCCTTCTTGTCATTAACTCTCCCTTGTTTTTCAAGTAAGGGTCACCTCTGGCATTATATTTTGGCTTTGATAGTTTTATCATATCGGTTATGTTTAGGGAACTTGGTGCTATGGAGCCAGTACTAAATTAATCTTCAGAACTGATGTTGTAGGCCCCTGAGGTCAACTATAATCAAGCCAACCTATTATCAGTGACACTTGACCATTCTATTTTCATGAAATATGTAAAGTGTATTCTTCAGTGTGTTCTTTTTTTAAAAAATGATGAGGTATTATTTGAGGGAGATTTGACTGCTGTATTTAGCTGATTGAGCCGTCTTGGAACTGCTTATTTCCTTGCAGGATCCTGATTTGTAGAATTAGAACTGTTTTGAAGAAGGAAATAACTATGTTTAGTGATAAGTTTGGTCATGTTTTTCTTTCCTCAGCATAGGTGCAAGTGTGGCTGTGTGGTATGAAGTTTGCTTCCCAGCCACATGGTTCCGGGTTCAGTCCTACAGTGTGAAACCTTGTGCAAATGTCTTCTGCTATAGCCTCAGGTCAACCAAAGCCTTGTGAGTGGATTTGGTAAATGGAAACTGAGAGAAATCTGTTGTGTATATATATATTGGAGGAGGTGATCTTTCATCATCCGACACAAGATCACTTCCTCCAATGCCCCCTCCCCTCTCAAAAGATTTTTTTTGTCTTGCAAGGTACTTGGTGACCCTGTCAGTGCACTTAAAAAGCATCCAGTCCACACTGTAAAGTGGTTGGCATTTGGAAGGGCATCCAGCTGTAAAAACCTTGCCAAAACTGACCTCACCTGTGCTTGTGCCACGTAAAAAGCACTCAGTCCACTCTGCTGAGTGGTTGGTGTTAGGAAGAGCATCCAGCTGTAAAAATCCTGTCACAACAGTCACAGAAGTCTGGTGCAGGCTTCTGCCAAACTGTCTCACCCACACCAGCATGGAAGGTGGACGTTAAATGATGATGATGTATGTGTGTGTGTTGGTGTTTACCCCTACCTCACACACACACATTGATTTACAACCAAAGCAGGTGTGTTTACGTCCCTAACAACACAGTCTAACATGCACTCGGGGTACTCTACATACTCTTGATACTGGCCAACATCACCTTACTTGTAGTAACAGGCTCATTCCACTTGTCACGTGGGAGGGGTGAACCATTATTACTAATTCTCTACAGCATGTATATATGTGTGTGTCTGTGTTTGTTCCCCTATCACTGCTTGACAACTGGTGTTGGTGTGTTTGCATCTCCGTTACTTAGCAGTTTGGCAAAAGAGATCAATAGAATAAGTACTAGGCTTAAAAAATAAGTCCTGGGGCGATCTGCTGATGCCAACTGACTAAAATAATTAAAAGAATATATATGAGTTATCAATTGGCAATAAGGGGTAGCCCCCCCCCACACACACACACACATACATTCTGGGTTGTAAGATTTTTGTAAATACCGTATCCCAGTTTGTATCATCACTTAATAAGTATTTGCCATAGTTTCTCCTAGATTCTTTACAAGTTTTTAATTTGTTACTGACTGATACTTTTTTATTCACATTGTAAAGTAGTTCCACTCATTTATTACCTTTTATTGTCTTGATGGTTAATGAATTACTTGTTGATCTGTTGTATGTGCTGTTGAACAATTATACTTTATACTGGCAACATAGAACTCCTTAGCAAGCAAGGGCTGCTGCTGTTATTGTTGCTGCATTGTCTCTTTTTATAGAGTTGGCTGGGACAGTTAACACCTTGCAGTCTGTAGAACCAGTAAAAAAGGTTCTACCCTACAAGGATTAATTGGATCCAGGCATGGCTGTGTGATTATCCCTTTCATGACCATATTCCTGTTGAGATATACTGCCTTTGTTTCAATTAATTTCGAAAATAAAAAAACAATCATTAAGTTGGTCTTTAGAGCATAAATTAACATGACACTTTAGTGGAAGGTTTTAATTTGAACCGTTTTCAAACAAGATGTTGTTTTGGGGGTTTTTTTTTTGCTGTCATAGAATTGGGGTGGTCTCAAGTAGGTTGGAATCAAAAGGGTTAAAGAGTTTTACTTCACTACTTCACTACCCCTGTGCAGCATCTGGTTGACCAAAGCCTTCTGAATGAAATCTGTTTGGCAGAAACTATGTCTATACCACTTAGCCCTTTGAGTCCACTCTGTCACATTCATTCAAGTCACAGCTTCAGTCTGAGTATATAACTTCTTCCCACCAGTTCCAATGTGCTACCTTTCGTCCCTTGATTAAGTCATTAAGAAAAAATAGAATTTAAAAAAACTGAAGGGCCTAGTGTTTTCTTATGCCACATCTTTGCAATGCTGATGTTGCAAAAAACCTGAAAGGTCTAAATCCACTGATGTATAGTACACCACCACCATCATCACCACTCACTTACACCAAATACTCGACTTCATTCTTTAACAGTTTAACCCTTTAGCATTCAAATTGGCCATATCTCGCCCAAATATTCCACCTGTTTTGTGTTCAAACTGACCAGGTCTGGTTATTGTACAATGTCATTCAAAAAATAAACAATCACATCATTGAAATATTGAAGCTGCAGGGTAATACCTGATTAATTAAAAACTGTGAGTATATAAAGCATTAAATTCGGCAGAATAATCTGGATGCTATAGAGTTAATGATCTCTATTGATGAAACAACACTGGCAATCATCTCTTGCATTGCTGCAAGGATACAAATTTGAAAGAGGAGCACTTGAAATTAATTTAAGCTTAGAATATGACTGGTTAATATACGCCTTGAGCAATGGAAGGCAAAGTCAACCAATTATGCAGAGTTTGGACAAAATATTCAGTTAGGTATCTGACTCTAGCATTCAGATGTAATGCTTATTTATTCACATTGTTTTGAATTAATCATACTTGTAGCTTTGGAAATTCGATGATGTGCTAATTAATTTTTAGAATGACATTGTAGGGTAGGTGTGAGATGCCTGATATGACTGGCTTGAATGCTAAAGGGTTAATCCAGCGTTCTAATAATATTCCTGCTACTCTGAAGTAGATTTGAGCTGAGCATTAATTAAACCTCTGCATAGTCTCTATCTACAACTTGGTAGACTGAGCCAGTGAGAGTTAAATGCTTGCCACGGCACTGCACAGCATCATTGTGCATTGAAACTGACTAACCTGTGCTAATGAACTTTATTGAAAGTACTCACCTTGTACTCAAAATTCAACGGAAGTTGGACTTGTTTGTTGCTGTGGTATAAACTTGGTGACTTTACCATCCTGAATAAAACTGTCTCTGTAGCTTCATTGAGTTTGAATTAATAAATGTGTGATTTTTTTTCTTTTTTTTTTTCTACACGGACTTTAATGTTATACATATATATAATATATATACATATATATACACACACACACCAACTCTCTCTTCTTCCAAAGGCTATCAGAATACCAATTATACTGATATTCTCAATACTTTTCATTCAATTTTATTTTGCAAAATAATCGAAGACCTGAAAGGGATAACCTTTATAAAACTGCTCTTTTTTTTTTTTTTTTTTTTTT
>NC_068986.1:1895339-1896686 GCF_001194135.2 Octopus bimaculoides | reverse complement strand
GGGGGGGGGGGTAGATGGGTAATAATTAAAATCAGTCAGTAAACATTAATTTTAATTTAACCAACTTTACTAAACATTAATTAGTTTGTGTTGATTAATGATAGGGAGAATACAAATGACATACATTTACTTTGACTCGATAATGTCATTTTTACTGTCTTTCCATAATCTTTATGGCTATTTTGGTTCGTTGTTATTTAGCATTATTTTCATCCTCTTCGGGGTTTGTAAGATAAATACCAGTTGAACACTGGGGTTGATGTAATAACTTACTCCTTTCCCAACCTTGCTGGCTCTTGTGCCAAAATTTGAAACCATTATTATTTAGCTTGTAGAATAAATTGTCTAGTGGCATTTCTGGCTCTTTACATTCTGAGTTCAGATTCTACTATGGTCAACTTTGGGATTGGTCTCACTTTGGTACTTTGGATAAGTCTCTTCTACTAGGACCAACCAATGCTTTGTAGAGGAATTTGGTTGAAAGAAACCGGTCATATATATATATATAGGAAAGGCATCCAGCTGTAGAAACCAAGCCAAATTGGACTGGAGCCTGGTACAGCTGTCCAATTTACCAGTTCCAGTCAAACCATTTAACCTACGCCAGCATGGGAAATGGATGTTAAATGATGATGGTGATACATACACTTATACACACACGTGTATGTATGTGTGTGTGTGCATATATATATATATATATATACACACACACACATATATACATGTGCACACATACTTTTCCACTATAGGCACAAAGCCCAAAATTTCATTGAGGGAGCCAGTCAATTAGATCAACCCAAGTATACAACTGGTACTTAATTTATCAACCCTGAAAGGGTGAAAGGCAAAGTCAACCTCAACAGAATTTGAACTCAAAACATAAAGACAGATGAAATACTGCTAAGCATTTTACCCGGCATGCTACCGTTTCTGCCAGCTCGCTGCCTTCAGGTGCACACACACAACATAGACATACACGTGGGAATGGTGACATTATTACTGCTTGTCCTGTGCATTTAAAGACCTTTGGAATAAAAGAAAAAAATCCCTTACTAAGCATTGATGACAGGAAGTGCATCCAGCTGTAAAATCATGCCTCAGAGTCACCCTGCATCTAATTCATGCCACCATAAAAAGAAAACATAGATATTACATGGATGATTGCAAACCATAATAGTGCTCCTGCTCTCTATATGGTAGTGTGTATGATCATAAAAGATCCCCATGATGATATCACTCTATACCGTATATCCAAGCAGAGTTGTTCCTTGTGTCTCACTGTTTGCACGGCATGTAAATGTATGGGTCTTGTAATGTTTGGTCATCACACAACTTTGGCTGGAATGA
>NC_068986.1:1891359-1895144 GCF_001194135.2 Octopus bimaculoides | reverse complement strand
AAAAAAAAAAAAAAAAAAAAAAAAAAAAAAAAAAGATAGGATGGTTATGGTTGGAATGTTTTCGATCATCAGAAGTTTGTTGAGAGATGACCGAGGCTGTTTATACTGATAGAAGCATTGTCACTTAACAACTTGAGGACTCTCAATCATTCTGACTTTTACATAATAAGCATTAAGCTGTCTTTTGTTGATAGAACTTCCATTTGTATATTTTATACTTGTTTTATAATCTTCCTCTTTTATTTCATTTCAGCTGCCCGAGGTCGAGGTCGTGGAGGTCGAGGAAATGTGTTCCAAAGAAGAAAATAGTTTTTATTTATTTCTACTTTTTTATTTTTTAAATCAATTTTTTTAATATTATTATTATTTTTGTATCAATCAACCTAGACTTCTCATATCCTCAAGATCCTTTCTATACAGACCAGATAGTCGGAATATCATCAAACTGTCATGAACTCAAGTTTTTCTCATTCCTACCTTTTTTCACCACCTCTCTCCCTCTCTTTCTCTCTCACACATTTTTTTCTCATGCAATAAATATTTCTTCATTTTATAACTTATTTTATTCATTATATTGACTTTAAAAAATTTGTTTTCAAATCTCCTCAACAGTGATTTCGAATTTTGGCACAAGGCCAGCAATTTCAGGGGAGTAAGTAATTACATCGACCCCCCAACACTCAACTGGTACTTATTTTATCGACCCTGAAAGGATGAAAGGTAAAGCCAACCTCAGTGGAGTAGAGGTAGGAAGAATACAGTATGTCTGTAAGCTAGAGGACGGAACATGTCTGAGTGACTTAATACCAATCAGTTGGGTGGCCCTTTTCTGGGGGCAGTCTAGAGTGCCTGTGCTCGGCAGCACTGTCCCAGATGTGGGAACAATACCCGGTAGTGTGTCTCACATGAGTTTCAAAGATAGTAATTGTTGAGGGCCGAAGTATCAGCTGATCCTGAAGAGAAGGGTTGGTTGTTTGCATGTTTCAGTGATAGTGAAACCTAATATTTGGCACAATGGTGAGGGCTCTGGTCGTGTGCTTGTGCTTAAAGGTGGGGCACCCTAGAGAAGGTAAAATGAGGAAGAGAAATCTGTCCAGATGTGCTGCAATACGATGATGTGATGAAGATGCTATAAATCTAAGATATGATAAAGGTGAGCCAATAAACAGGTTTTATAAGAGGTTTGCATGCCAAATATAGTTGAAAGCTTAGCTGATGTGAAGGGCAAGAACATTGCTTTCACCAAATTTTTTCTAGACTAGAACCCACAAGTGAGAGGCCTAGGAGTGTTGGCCACCAGTGGATCTGGCTTCAGAGATACTGTGTTGGTGGTCATTAATGCAATGTATAACATATTGCTTACAAACACTTTCTCTGATAGTTTTACGTCTGTTTTTCAGTGGTGGCACGGGTTAGGGAAGCTTAAACCATTTTGCCTTTTATTGTTGTCTTTCATTATCCAACACAGTCACAAATAAGACAGGCCTACTTTGTTACTGTTTCTTTATCACCAGCCACTTTACTGTGTGTTGGTCAGTTGGCTATTCAGCCTCAGGTCAGCCCAGACTTAGCAGGCCTCTCATCAGAGCTATTCCAACTATGGCCTTCCTGGCTTTCTTTCAAATATAGTGTATTTTTAAGATTACATTATCCCTAGGATCCCATCATCCCAACTCCCTGTCCAGTTGAGGGATAGTGAATAGTTACTACATGATAATGCCATCCATCATTGGTGGTGGTGGGAGACAAGTCACAGAAAAGGGCAAAGGGTGATGTCTCACCTGCCCGATGAGCATCATTTGCATTGTCTCCCTTGTTGCCAGACCATTGTTATCCCAACGTTTCCTTCCATTTTTGTCAAACAATGACAGCATGATTTTGGAGAGATTTGGCTTCTATTTCTAGCAGACCAAGGTACAACATAGCTGATCACTGTCTCATTAGTGATGAAGACCTCTTTTAAGGCATAATCAAGGGATAATAAAATTGCTTAAAATTTATCTTGGGTGGACATTACTTCTAATTTTCCCCAAGCACTGAGTAAAACTTTTGATGCTTAACAAAACTATTTTAAATCCAAAGCTTCTGCATATCAGTCAAACAGTTGCATTTCATCTCGCAGGCATTTACATGTCAGAAGGAACATAGTATCATTCCACAGGAAGATTATATACCAATGGTTCTTAACCTTTTCTTTTTTGTAGGATCTAGTTGAACAAATTGGCCCCAGAATTTATTTGATTTTAAGCCTGATAATTATTCTATCAGTCTCTTTTTGCTGAACCTCTAAATTACAGGGAGGTAAACAAACCAACATCGGTTGTGATATCATGCGGTAGGGACAAACACAAATACACGCACACATACATATATATGATGGGCTTCTTTCAGTTTCACTCTACCAAATCCACTCACAGAGCTTTGGGCCGCCTAAGGTGCCATGCAACGAGACTGAACCAAAAACCATGTGGTTGGGAAGCAAACTTCTTACCGCACAACCTGTGCCTTCAACACCACAATCATTCAAGCAGACTCTGGCAAAGTACAACTACCCTGAGATCCATTTTCAGAGAACCAGGCTATCTACCCTTCAAATTTCCTTCACAGCTAACTTACAATATATATTCTTATATAGAAAATTTTTAGTTTTCATCCTGCGTTTGGTGGGTTGTGTACTCAGTGTTGCTAATTCAATGCATAAAAATGTTTTTAAATAGTTTTGAATATTTTAATGTTATGTTTACAATGCTTATATTTAATGTAGTGTTTATCTTCTTTTTTTTTTTGTTCTGTGACAGTATGTGGTTTCAGTAAATGAAACTGAATTTGTTTGTATGGAATACCATACAAAATTCTGATCATTAACTGGTAAAAGTAAATTGCCACTTAATTTCAGATACTCTATAGAGTAAACCAGTTTGTGATACATCTTAACTTTTATGACATGATTCTGAAATCTAATGTTCTCAAACCTGACATTGCCAGTTCTTCCCCAACCATAAATGCACTTATTCACCTAGTCTGCATAATATCTTTGCATTAAATATCCAGAATGGTCACCGTGCTGCTAAAGAACAAACACCAGCCATATTCTATTTTCGTCATTTTCTAGAGTTACTTCCCCTACCTTTCTTAACAGAATTAATCATCAATAAAATAATTATTTTCCTCTTCATTATGATGTAATATTAATTAAAATTCTTGCGTTTACCACAATAAATATGTTATCATCAACTTTACTATATTTTCCATTAATTGACCACTCTGCTGAGTGGTCGGTGTTAGGAAGGGCATCCAGCTGTAAAAATCCTGCCAAAACAGACACAGAAGTCTGGTGTAGGCTTCGACCTGGCCAGCTCTTGTGGTACCATCCCACCCATGCTAGCATGGAAGACAGACGTGAAACGATGATGATGATGATGATGACCAATACATCTGATGTTAATCAGCTTCTTAAATCACATTCAATCCTTCTCATCATTTAATGTCATATATCTAAGATAGAATACTTTAGGAAAAAAGTTGAGTCTTGGAAGATTATAGAGAGGATATTCACAAATGCAAATGCATTCTTCAATGAATAGCCAATGAGAAACATTAGGCCTAAAAGATTATTTCTGGAAATCAGTTACATGGAGATTGATCAGGCAACTTCCATGCATCTCTGTCTCAAAGAAAGGTTAAGACTATTTGAGTGTCATGCAAACACCAGGAATATACAGAAAATAGACCCCCTCAAGTGACAGGGGGAATCCTTGGAAGTAGTAGACAGTTTCCATTACTTA
>NC_068986.1:1888072-1890506 GCF_001194135.2 Octopus bimaculoides | reverse complement strand
CCGAACCAAGGAACTTTCGTTTCCACATTGATCAGATGGAGAGTCTACATAGTAAATATGTGTCAACAGCAACAAAATTGGTTGTGTGATCACTTTTAGGACATTTTTCAGATATTTTCTGTATGGCTCTCACTTTTTGAAATTTGGGATATTTTCCACTCTGAATCTGTGCAGTTATATACTTGTTCCAAATTTGAAACCTACTGGAATAAAATTCCTATGGTGGACGGTAGAATTAAAGGAAAATGAGATCTTTTCTGTTTGGTTTTCACTTTTCACTTCCTATAACAAAATTATAGGAATTGAAAAGTGAAAGATCTCATTTTCCTTTAATTCTACCATCCACCATATATTGGCTGACAGCAAAGTGAAAGGAAAATAATTGCCAAACCATTAGTTGGTAAAATGTAAGTTTTCATTTCGTACGAAAGTTAGCCCATACCTTAAGTTTATGAAAATGACGCCAAATAAAACTTGTTACGGCGTGAGTTTTAATTTTGATGAAACTCCAAGTCATTTCTATTGTGTTTGTATGTGATATTGCGTCGTTGGGACGTACGAAATGATGACTGTAGATTACCATATAATCGTTTTGCCTGTCAGTTTATGAACATCAAACGAAAGATCGCCAGACTAAGGCGACGAATACTAATGTCCTTGAATTTGATACTTTCAAGTGATGACTACCACGAAATATACGCAAAACACCAACTGTGGAGCTATCATATTACTCCCGCTACCGAGCCTTTACATGACCAGTTAATCTGCTAGAAATATTTTCATGTTTCCAGCAACTACGGTGAAAAACCAAAAACATCAGATATATTTTGATCTTCTGACCGTTTCCATAACCCTTAGCTTTCACATGGTGGTGAGGCTTTAGGTTACGTAAAGCTAGGAAAGCACTAATTACACTAAAAGCTTTCGGTAAAACTAAAACCATAAAATACCTTTTAATTATTTCGAGGCTTCTGCCGATTTTAAAAGCCTATACTTGTTTAGCTACGTCAAAATCCAGTGTCAGCAACACAGTAAAGAACGAAAGAACATCTAAATATCTTTTCATCATCCTGGTGTTACCAGAGTCGTTATTAATTTATTCTTGGTTTTTTAGTAGAAAGTGGGTTATACATCTTTAGATTGTATACCTGACTTTCTACTATAAAATTAAAGAAATAGACGAACGCTGAACTCCAGACTAAACAACTTAAACAACATTTATTTACTTGGTTAAACATACATATCTTTAGTTATACATCTTTAGAGGTGAGAATAACGAGCTGTCGAGTGTAAGACCGAAAGATGTAGAGACAGCTTTTAAACACACGTCCATGCTCAATCGCTGGCCAGCGAGAAAGAGAATGAATTGAGCGGGAAACGCTTGCTTTATTAATTCTACGCATGCGTAAGACTACGCATGCGCAGGCGTTACTACAGTTTAAATAAAACCGATGATTCAAAGAGAGTAGTGCTAAAAAAAAAAAAGAAACAAGAAATATAACTTCTAGTTTGAAATTAGTTTCTTCCTCTTTATTACTAATTAGGTCACGTTACACGTGGTCATCTGCTAGAAATAGTTGCCAAACCTATTGGATAGTGTAGTTCTAAATAGTTTCAGAAAGAAAAACGAGGCGGTCACGGCTGCAATGCCGGTGGTTATAGGCTAAACAAGCTTAAGCAACATATAGAAAACTGCGATAACACTGCATTCACTTAATAAAATAATGTATGTTGTTTAGCCCCGTTTGAGTTGTTCGATCAGCCGGAATCAGATCATATTGTCTATTTTTAATGTTTTACAGGTTCAGAAATACATTCTCCAAGATACACGTTTCTCGTACATTTTCTTTTCTTTTTTTTTTTTAATTATTTTCTGCCAGAAAAGTGTAACTTGACCACTTTTAGGAGATCGAGCTACGGTATATCAGAAGCGAGGAAACTGTTTTAGGGCATAACTACTAAAACACAATAGAAATGACTTGGAGTTTCATCAAAATTAAAACTCGCGCCGTAACAAGTTTTATTTGGCGTCATTTTCATAAACTTAAGGTATGGGCTAACTTTTGTACGAAATGAAAACTTACATTTTACCAACTAATAGTTTGGCAATTGTTTTCCTTTCACTTTGCTGTCAGCCAATATATGGTGGATGGGTAGAATTAAAGGAAAATGAGATCTTTCACTTTTCAATTCCTATAATTTTGTTATAGGAAGTGAAAAGTGAAAACCAAACAGAAAAGATCTCATTTTCCTTTAATTCTACCGTCCACCATAGGAATTTTATTCCAGTAGGTTTCAAATTTGGAACAAGTATATAACTGCATAGATTCAGAGTGGAAAATATCCCAAATTTCAAAAAGTGAGAGCCATACAGAAAATATCTGAAAAATGTCCTAAAAGTGATCACACAACCAATTTTGTTGCTGTTGACACA
>NC_068986.1:1883209-1887174 GCF_001194135.2 Octopus bimaculoides | reverse complement strand
ACTACTTCCAAAGATTCCCCCTGTCACTTGAGGGGGTCTATTTTCTGTATATTCCTGGTGTTTGCATGACACTCAAATAGTCTTAACCTTTCTTTGAGACAGAGATGCATGGAAGTTGCCTGATCAGTCTCCATGTAACTGATTTCCAGAAATAATCTTTTAGGCCTAATGTTTCTCATTGGCTATTCATTGAAGAATGCATTTGCATTTGTGAATATCCTCTCTATAATCTTCCAAGACTCAACTTTTTTCCTAAAGTATTCTATCTTAGATATATGACATTAAATGATGAGAAGGATTGAATGTGGAGTTGTTCTGTGGATGGCGAGGAGTTAGTAACCTGCCTAGTTTTTCCGATTCTCTGGTTTGTTGCTGAAGATGTGTGTGATCTCGCATTGTCATGATGAATGGGGATTATTCTCAGATTGCTGTTCGGTCTCTTCCTCCTTAATGGCTTCTCTATGCCTTGCGGGTATCTCAACGGTCCAGAAAATCAAGGACAATGATCCCTTGACATCGCCCAAAACAGTTACCGTGACTTTCTAAGTCGACAGCTGGCCCTTGGACTTTGTAGGTCTTGGACAAGAACTGTGACGACGTTCCATGAACTGAGCCTTCGATTCTAGGCCGTAAAGATACGACCAGGTCTCTTCCTCTGTCATCACATCAGAAAAGAAAAGAAAAAAGGAAAAAAAAGTGTCTTCATTGGCTTGAAACACTTCCAGCAGATCAGAGTAGAATTCAACCCTTTGCTCCTTCAAATCGGTTGTCAACGGCCGAGGTATTCACTTTGCACACACTTTCCGATACCTAATATTTTCTACCATTTTCTGTAATGCATTGTGACCATTGTCCAGTTGTCCGATAAGCTCGCATTCGCTAGTGATTTGGGTCAGTGGTCGGAATCGATAGTCT
Source organism: Octopus bimaculoides (assembly GCF_001194135.2). Lineage (NCBI taxonomy): Eukaryota > Metazoa > Mollusca > Cephalopoda > Octopoda > Octopodidae > Octopus > Octopus bimaculoides. Next base: position 1,886,259 of record NC_068986.1, on the reverse strand, counting down.
CCAACTGCGTGCTTTGTCTACAATGCTGGCTTCCCTTTCTTTAATCTTCATCTATCTGCACATGGCTCTTGTCAATTGTGTCTTCTCCATAAACAAACCGTAGCCTCTCTCTCTCTCTCTCTCTCTTCTTTTCATTTGATTACTGGAAATGATGACTGATGAGGAAACACTCCGACCCTAGGGTCTGTGCTGGTCAAGAAGAGGTCAGTCCTTTGTTTAAGGTTTGACTTACATTTCTGACCATGGCCTATATAACAGAGAGAATTTTTGTATCTCTTCCTCTTATCTTTCCCTCTCTACTGACAGACAGCCTTTTTCTACATGTCAACTACTAACCAGCGAGTCATCCTTGTCGCCACTATCACTAGAATTGCTACTGTCTCTGTATCAACCTGTCGGATAAACGAATAAATATATGCAAATAACATTTCTTCCTTCTTGGAGTTAATTCTTCGATGGTCACTGGTTACTCTGACGCGAGAACCTTGAAGCGTTACATCTATACGCTACATTTAGTAGTAGGCTACCTCATATCGAATTGATATGGTACATCAAATCTAGCCTGCTACAGGGTGTTCTTTTCTCTATTGTTGCAAGTGGTAACCGTGTCTTTGCGGTTCTGAGAGGTCGTGGTGTAGGGTCTTTGAAGTCTTGCCGGAACGCCAGCGTTCAGTAGTAATTTGGTGGTCTATCACGCTATGAAGAACGTGAAGGAGTGTGACGAACTATCGTTTCTGGCGATTGTTCTCATAGCCGTTTGTTTTTATAGAGAGAATGTGACTCAGATCACTATCAGTTAACACACAGATTGATTGGTTGAAGATGCTCACCTGGTGAGGTAAGGGAAATTTTAGTCAGGTTTCAGCTACGTCTGTATATTATGGTCATGTGACAGCCATGCGGGGAGGTCGCGTCAAAGGTGTAGTCAAGTTGATATGTCATATGATACATCTACTGAACTAAACTTATGATGTAACTTTTCCACTCCTTTTCGAGGTCAATAAAGAACCACTCTTGTACTTGGATTGATTCTTCTCTTTCTGTCTTTTTACAGGAAGAAATCAGCTGTGTTCGGCCATACACAAAGAAGAGTTACGCTGGGTCAAAAGATTGCCCCAGATTACTGCTGTTGTTTTAGCCTATCCGATTTTGATTCCTTATGATCAATTTAATCTTCTTAACGAAATAAAAAGACTATTGATATATTTCATCATCATAATTTATTTTGTAAATTACCATAACAATATAATGAGAAGAAAATTTTCGATAAAGACTGCCACAAAAATTAAAAATACAGAGAGGCTACCCTTTCGCTTCTTTGCTTTACATCGAGGCGGTTGACATAATACGAAGTTTACGTGCCTTTCAAAGAAACTACAAAATCACAGAAGTAACCATCGGATTGAAAGCTTCAAAACAAGTGACACGCCTGTCATCAGACATAGAGCTAACCTATGAATAAAGACAAAAAAAAAATACGAGATTAGAAATATTGAACAACCCAGACGATATTGTTGAAGCCGAACGAACGGTACAAAGTACAACTGAACAAAGTAGCAAAAAAAACCCCGGAACTATTGAAATCTGGGTTTCAGAACAGTAAGTACTAACTATTGAAGGTGGTTCGTGAAGTGGAAGGAAAGAGCAGAAAAAAACATGCAGGAAAAGCAAAGATAAAGATGGCAATATACAGACAAGCATAGCTGAGGATTTTCAATGCTAGAAAGACCACTTTTGACATCTTTATACTAAATTTCCACGTGAACTGAAAGCAATGTAAGAAATCTGAGATGATTCATCTGATACAGTTAAAGCTAAATGAATATGATAAGGGAAATAGAAGAGATAATAAAAAACCTGTATTGATGCTATCAATACTAAAGTGCTAAAAACAAAAGAAGAGTATGTGTTCTGACACCAGGTTATTAGTATTGCTTTGCCTAAGCGAAATAATGTGTGTGTGTGTGTGCGTGTGTGTTTATCAGGTCACTCTTCGTGTTACTGTTAGCATGAAACCCAGTACAACCTGTCTCTTGGCCAGGCTGTCGGCTATTAAACCGGCGACCCTACCAAGCCTGCTTGGTAAGGAGAGTGGTTTTCGTTGGACACCCTACGTGACGAATTGTTTGCTTTGCATGTATGTATTGGTAAGTATTGCAAGAAACAGCTACATTTCTTTCAGGGAAACTCAACAGGGAGGAGCTGGGCACGTCAGTCGTCTCCCCCATCGATTCACCATATCGTGCGTTCTTTATCAGAGACGCCAATTCTTCAAAGTCCTTTATGGTGGATACGGGTGCCAGTTTAAGTATTTGGCCTCGATGGTTTACTTACACCAATCATGCTCTTTCAGATATCTCTCTTTACTCGGTGAATCACTCCGCCATCAAGACCCTAGAAGCAGATTCTGCAACACATTTGACAAAACAATAGACCGTCTCGTCTCGGGATGTCCTGTGCTGACACCAAACGAATACAAAAGCCGCTACGACAGGGTAGGACAGTATTTACATTGGAAAATATGTAAACACTACAAAATCGGCACTTCTGCTTACTGGTATGAACATCATCCTGAGCCAATCGTTGAAGGCAAAAATTTCACTATTCTCTGAGATTTTCCAGCCAACACTGACAGAACGATCCAATTATAAAAGACAAAAGATATGGCATCTTAAAATGAGAACTGTTCCTGTTATTGTAGGCGCGCTAGGTATAAAAAAGCGATGTCAGAAGCATCGAGATAAGATCCCAGGAAAACCATGTCTCAGAGAAATCCAAAAGATTGTGCTGACAAGAACTGCCCACATCCTTTACTCTTTACTTGTTTCAGTCATTTGAGTGCGGCCATACTGGAGCAATGCCTTTAGTCGAGCAAATCGACCCCAGGACTTTGGATGCCTAGTACTTATTCTATCGTATCTTTTGCCGAACTGCTAAGTTACGGGGACGTAAACAGACCACCATCGGTTGTCAAACGATGTGGGGGGGGGGGACAAACACAGGCACACAAACATACAAACGCACACACACACACATATATATACATATAC
>NC_068986.1:1875509-1879475 GCF_001194135.2 Octopus bimaculoides | reverse complement strand
GTGTCATCTGACAAACACCAACCAAGATGGCGTGAATCAGCCACTCTCTACCTACTAAAAATAGCAACCCAAATGTTTTTAAATCAGATTCCAATGCTGGATGTTGAAGAACGAAATGAAGGCAGATTTTCAATCCTCAGATCATTTTGATTCCAAATAGGTATAATATGTCGACGTAAAGCAAATGTAGACTGAGATACAGAGGTCCCAGACAGACAGATTTCGCGTTTATTATTATAGAAGAACTTTCTTTTCTAGAAAAAAAAGTCTACCTTCTATGAAGGAGAGTTACCCCCAAATTTCTATGGCTAACTTAGTTGATTATATCAACTCAATACTTGACTAGTATATCGACCCTGGAGGACTGAAAGTTTAAGCAGACCTTGGCGAAATTTGAATTCAGAACGTAATGAGTCGGAGCAAACACCAATCTCAGCGGTAAATGGACGCAGAAAAGTAAAAAAATTAATAATTTAGCGTGGAGATCTGCCATTATTAAAGTAAAGGGAGGCGTCTCTACGTAGTCGTTTGATTCACTAGAAAAAGTAGCCCCCTCCAACCCACTAAAAATAACTCGGGGCGATCTTTCGGTACTAGACTACCATAACTTCCGGTCGATGTGCGCATGCATACTGATTACATTGTCGTATAGTGCGTTTGTTTTTAAATGACTTGAAAATATGAAAAGACAATATTAAATAGAAAAAAAAAAATGAATGGCCCACTAAACTCAAACCTTCTCCCCTCAGATTCATACAATTTTCAAACTTTAAACACATAAACACTATACGATAATGTAATCAGTACGCGTGCGCACAACGACCGGAAGTTATGGTGTCTATTACCGAAAGATCGCATAACTCGGTAAAACAAATTCCAAAATGATACGTTAATCGATGAAGTTCGCAGTACACAATAATTGGAAAAAATACGATGAACTGAGTAGCTCGTTCAGCGGTAACCTGAAAATAAACAACAACAACACGGAACTAGAATACTTTTCCCAATATATATTTTCGAATCCCATAACCAATTTCTTGATGGAATTTGTGATTCCTTTATATTTATTTAATCCAATACTATAAAGAAAACACGTACTTCATGTGCCGTGTAAATTGAGATTGAACGTAAAACTATGCGGTTGCTAAGCGAAATTCTTCACCAAACTGTTAAGCCTGCGCGCATAAATTTTCAGATAAATATTTCTGCGCAGCTCAATAAGCAATTTATAGTTGAAGTGGATTTGCATAAAAAAAAACATTAATTTGCATAAAAAAGAAACTATTAAGCAGTTTGTCTGTATAAAATGTTTCAGGGAATTTTTTTCTATCCCACTAAATATGAAATGTATTTGTGGAATATATTTTCCTAAAAATATTTATACGAAACTAATAACCAATGTATAAACAATAAACTTCCGTTTGTAAGTGGAAAAATTGACCAACGAACGAAGAAAACGTCAGCATGCTCTTCTCGCTATATAAATAGCATGTGGCATAAAAGGCCGTTTGCTTTGTGTGTTGTCAGTTTCTCGTCTGACCGATGTTTGTTGCTCACTGTAAGTATGTTTCATTGTTTTACGTTATCTTCATTAAAGCCTAATTACTCATACTTATTTACATATGTTCAATATCAATCCTTAATTGATACGATATCTAATAAACTTTATGCATATTTAAATCAGTTCAGGTATTTATCTATTTAAAAAAGAAATAATAAAAAGTGTTTATTTTTACTCGTTCTAGTAAGAACGGGCACCGTTTCTGACAATTTATGCTTTGGTTTGAATATTCTGTCTCGTAACAGTTCCCACCCTTTTGTACGAGATTTCATTGTTAATAGCGTCAGTTTCATACATTCACACACACACATAAGAACCAACGTGTATCACCTTTATCTCAGCATCCTACATTAACTGGCGTTAGTTTGTCTCGCGGTACCATGGACCTTCTCTTGGAAAGCCTTATTTCCACAACTCCGTCTCTCCCATATCTATCTATCTATCTATCTATCTATCTAATCTATCAAAGCTTTAAGTGACATGTGGTTTCTTGTTTAGCTCTGATTAAGCAAATGCATCCACAATGAAAGGCAGTCCAGCTGTGTCCATCCCTACTTTTTGTTGTATCTAGGACTACTTTATCCAGTGTTTCCTACGCTCTATGATCTGTATGTTGTAGTGGGTTTAGCGACCACCTAGAGCCTTCCCTCTTCCTTCTGGGCAGGCAAACCTGTGTCAATAATAAAAACTGTCTCACTAAAATACTAAAGGTTTTTGATTGCTGAGTGTTGAATAATTTACGTATTGCCGATATGAATTACTATTTCAACAGTTGTTAATTTAGTGAATATTTTAACCGATCGAGTGCGTTAAATGTCTCCTGGTGCATTTTGGATAATAGCCGAAAAATTAAAATACATTGGGAATAGATCATATAGACATAATGAAAATTAATGGTAATTCTACAGTAATAAGCTGTGATGAAGCACCACCACTAACAAAGTTTATAGATCTGCAAAAACGATCGCAATGTAGACATTCTGTTTTCTCAGAACAACTGAACATACATTGTTGTTACGCTTGGTTTATTTTCTGTCTTTCACTCACTCCTCAAAAGTTGTTTGGCCCTAGGTCAGTCCTCAGTGACCAGCTCTATGACCAAAGGCGTTTCAGCCATGATCACATCACAACTACATTATGCACAGTGTAATTTCTTTTTGCATATCCTTCACTACATTATCACTACAATATCTTTATATTTTTTAAGGCCATAGTGTGTGAATATGACTGTTAGTTGTAGACAACTGAGCGACATGGTAAACGATTCGTCGTTGTATTCCTGCATATTTATAAATGAACGCGCGCAAAATAAATCATTTATGGTGGAACTGCGGTGGGGATTAGATTAGACGAGATTTAACGTTCTACGACACCACAGAATATATGAAAATATTGGTAAATTGTTACAAGTTGCTTATTTTTAGTGTGGTTTCATCATACGTTGTTGATCTACGTGACTATTTACTTCCTAGGCAACCAAACCAACTGGCAATGGGTGCTGAGTAAATCGTTCCCGACTAGTTGTTGTTGTTGTTGTTTTCTCTTTTTTTCTTTAATTTTAATTTTGTCGTTTCTCTACGAGGGAACTAATTTTTCTCAATTCTTCTGTTTTGTTTATTTTCTCCTAATATTATTCTAAACAGCTGTTCATTTTTCTGTAAGTTACAAATATGTCCCGCTAATAACTTAAAACTATTCAAATTTTCCTCCGGAAATGCGTGAGTTGAGATGGATAACCATTGGAAAGTTACAATGGTTATCCATCTCAACTCACGCATTTCCGGTATTTAGTGTCCATCCAACACAGGCTAAAAGTAGTACCCCAAGTGTTTTTGGCTTCATCCTATCGAAGTACACTCCGCATTTTTAAGCTTGTAAAAGAATTAGCCGTCAAGTTCGAGAACGATTTTTTTTTCTTTTATATATTTATGTGGTTCGCTCAATGTTAAAGCTAAGTATCCCCTTAACTCAATGAAATCCTCAATATTTGGACAAATTATCTTAATGTTTACTTTTGTCTACTTAGCTTCATGTTATAAGTCTGTCCAAGCAGAACTGGGCTTCTCACAGTAATTATTAACAACATTTATGTTGGATAAACAAATTATAAATTCTCATCAGTTTCCATGTAATAATAGAAGTGACTCTTATTGTTATATTTTTTGCGTTTTTTCATCATTGTCTTCAAACTTTTCCCTACACTGTTTAGTAGAAAATAGTTTACTCTTTATATTAGCAGACACGCGCCAGCTTCTGGCCCACAGACGCACTGTGTTCTCTCATTATCTTAATGCAGTGGTTCTCAATCTTTTCACTACCGAGGATCTTTTCTTATTTAAATGAGTTTTCCCACGGACCTCTTCCTGTAGTTATGCCATATATATATATATATATATATATATATA
>NC_068986.1:1862377-1874789 GCF_001194135.2 Octopus bimaculoides | reverse complement strand
GTAGTCGGCACTTAATGTATATCGGCTGAATGGACGTCAGTGATTGGTTGAAATTATCGAAATAAGACAATTTTTTAGATGAAATAAATTCGAATACAAAAATATTTTTCTGTTCTATAACACAAAATAGATAAGTATACGAAGTTTGAAAGTCTTTCGGTACCAAAAACACTACGTAAAACATTAATGAAAAATGTGGCCCCCGTTTTAAAAAAGATCCAACCAATGCACAGTTTTAACAAAATATTTCGAAATTGTCACTTAAGATAATTAAAAAAACAAAAAAAAATTCATCTCGATTTTCAGAAAGGGCATCATTTAAAAATTAATATTTAAAACTAATGACAGAAATATTTTGTCTATAATAAAGAAAATTAAGTGGGGATACCCAATCATTCAATACATTCATTAATTTTAGACATTATTACCAGTTAGCTACAGTCAACATATACTTGCTTTGTGACTCATTTTTATATACATCAGAGCTGTGGCTTGAAAAAGGAATCTGGGATTTGAAGAAACTGCAAGTAGTTTACATTGGCAAAAATGAAACAACAGGGGAAGTTCTAGTTCAATTAGTGTGAGAAGTAAAAGTGATATTGGAGCTGGAGGAATTGATACGATCCAGAGTGTTTGTTTTTGAAAACTCTGAAACCCATTTGATGAAAGTAAGCAGTAATTGTTGGTTTATTGTTTACTATGCTAGTCATTAATATCATTAGTGTCTTGCAGTATTTGTTCTGGCTGTGTAAAAAAAGAAAAAAAAAAAAGAAAAAGGAGAACAAGAAGAGCCCACCAGGATTAACTTTATCTTTTTTTTGAATGGTGAATCTTGAAGTAGATGAAGCTATAAACAAATAGTATGTTGATATTGAGTTGAAAATTCCTTTTAGATAGAAGTTGGCTGTCCACGGACTTGAACCCATAGTGCTCCAATGATAGTGTCTGTCATGTCCACAGGAAAAGTGGGTTTGAGTCCAACAAGCAGCCTTTGACTTCTCTGTTCAAACGGGCTTTTCGACCCAATATTTAGATTGTTTTATTTATTGGTTTATCATCCATTATTCAAAAACAGTTTCTATCAAAAGTTTATAGATTTATATAGCATCAATAACTTTATCTTTTATTTTTAACTTACTCGTTTTTAACTTATGCTTGGCCATCTCTTGTTTTTAACTTATCACCATTGAAACATGTCCCTGCTGGGGGTAAGAGAAGGAAACATTGTAAATGAAAGTGTTATGAGCATTGTAAAAACAAGCATTACTGGTGCTGCAAATATAAATATGAAACATAAATATGAATGTAAATATGTCAATGTTAGATTAAGTAAATGGGTGGGTTGCTATCTGGTTAGGTTAGTCCCGGGCAAGAGAGAGAGAGAAGTGGGGGCCATGGGTGAGATCGCTGGTAATGAGAGAGGAGACTACCAGTATGGAAGGGGATTTCCAGTTAGATAAGCAAGATTTCCGGTATTGGTGGTGGTATGTGTGTGGGGGTGTTAAACTATATTTTTAATATATATACACTTCATGAATATTGTTTGGCATAGTTTTCTATGAGTGATAATTTAATTTTTTAAATTTCTGTCAAATTTGTTTGGCTTTAAAAGTTCATATTTTGTATTTCTTCTCTTTCCAGGTACCGCTATTTGGAAACTGATTTGTTTTTTTACGAAAAAGGTGTCATTCCATTCTTCACATGTTGGAAACAGTCTAAGTAAACATATGTTTTGATAAAGTTTCTAATGTGCTAGATATACAGAAACTTTTGATACGAAGGCAAACAGTGTTGGGAAAAAGGGTAAAAGAAAATAAACAACCAAAAATGAATCTGAATGAGAGAGGCGAGTCAAAGGCAGCAGAAAGTGGTGAAAATAATGCGAAAGCGAAACCAGCGAGTTCAGTTGATTGGTCAAAGTATGGTGTACAGCGGTGTTCTGGTTGTAAATTCACTACAGATGACAGTGGCTTATTTGATGCACACATCTCAATGTGTCGTTCTTTCAACAAGAAAAGGATCGCTACAACTAATCAGCCAGACAATGAAAATAAAAAGAAATATAAGAAACTCCTGCTTCAACTTGAAGAGCCATACCTGGAAGGTAAAACTCCTGCTACAACTACTTTCTTGTTACGGTGCTTCCATTGTCGTGGCTATTTTTCTAAAGTCACTTCTATTAAAAGCCACCATTCTGTAAAACATGCAAGTAAGAATTTAATATTTAGTCTTGTTCCTTTTGAGGATATTGTAAACCCTGAGAAAGTGGCATCAGTTCCTGTAACTGATTCCCATGTGGATCAACAGAATATTAGCTCTTCAACGCCTGCTCCACAGCCAAGTTCTCCTATACCTGTCACTGCTACCAAAACTGCTTGCTCATCTCATGAAATCATTCAGCTGTCTTCTCTAAAGTCACCTTCAATGGTGAAAAGTATGTCTGCTGCGAAAACATTTTTGAATCGGATCCCTATTTTAAAGAAAAATAATCTTCAGGCATGTCAGCCAAGAAAGAGTTTTGAGGAACAGTTCTTCAGAGAACAGTGTGTGCCGCCAGTCAAGTGACTAGACGGCCAACTGAAATTAGATGGATTACCGGGACAAACTAATTCTCTAATTATCAGTGATGCCTCGACTGACACTCCATCTCAAGAGATGGCCAAGCACAACAAGGAAAAAACCTCTACTGGATCTTCAAAAAGTGATTCACCTGCTATTTTATCACCTGCAACAGCTGCACCTGTTAATCTTTCACAAAAGCAAATGTCTTACTCACCCAATCAGAAAAAATATGCAACTCTTCAGAAGAAATCTCCTGTTTTATTGCCAAATATATTGCCAAATATATTACGAAAAAATTATTTAGGCACTTTACAAACACCTTCGACACAGAATTTTCAAATCGTTTGTGCTACACCTGAAGTTCAGAGTCCTCCAGTTTCAGCCAAAGTTTCTGAAGCTGTGTCACCTATTATTATTACTATTCCAGGCGCAGTCAATTCTTTTGGTTACCAGTCACTTCTCTTTGGATCTTCAAACAAACAAATACCTGTAAGTTCAGTTCCTCTCACTTCTGTGACTGAATCATCTGCTACAAAGGCATTTGCTTCCAATGTTCCAACTGCAACTACCACTTCCCTTGCTCCATATGCACTTGCAACCAATGTTCAGGTTAATAACCAAAATCAAGACATTTTAGGATTTTTTATTCCCCCTAATTTGGTAACACCTACTCTACCTGTAGTTTCACCAGTTAATACTGCCAAATACAAAATACTGCCATATGCAAAATTCCCTCAATCTTTGGAGCCTGGTGTAATGAATCTTATTGCAACTACACCTTATTCAAACATATATTCTCCATCAAATATCCCACCCTCTAATGTTCAGTCTAATTCACTGACAACCAACTCGAATGTAGTTTCTCCTAGTGTGTCGTCATCTAATAATATTTACACGTATAAGACTATGGTGACTGATGCACCTAAAACGAACCCTCCTGTGTCAAACCAAAGTGTAATTGGCATCAATGTCTACAAACCAAAATTGAAACCAAATTCTTCCGACAAAAATACTTCAAAATATTTGGAACAGACTCCTGCTACTTCCTACAACAGTTTACTCATAAACAATAAAACAATTTCTAAACTACTTGGACATAAACCTGAGATTTATCCAAAGCTATTATTCCAACCAGGTGAAAAGGAAGAAATGCCTGACCAGTCAGATTGTGGCAACAACATTAAGGTGGAAGCAGTTTGGTCTGTGAGAGATGTCGAGAGGAATCTATCAGATGGAACGTTTATTGACTTGGATCTGGTGGAGCCTTTGTCTGGTGACTGTTTGGAGTCAAGTAAACCGTCTCAACAATCACTTAAGAGTACTTTGGAGTCTGTAAAGAAAACATTAGATTCTAATGCGATTGTGATTGATGATAGAACAGTGTTTGAACCTGCTGAAAATAATTTATCCAGAGTAACTGAACCTGAATCTGGGAAGTTGATTGTGGAATCTCCACATTCAAATGTGATATCAAAAAAAGAGTCCACATCTGAGGAATCTAATTTAGTAGTTTCTTCAAATGTTGACAATGTTACTAAAATAAAAACAGAGCCACTCGATTTAAAGACTACCAGTATTAATGTAAATCTCTATCCTAAAGAGAAAAATGAACTCTATGGTGGGAACTTTTATATATGTGGATTTTCAAATTGTTCTTTTTCTAGCCTTGTGCAAGATGAATTTGTAGAGCATTTACGTTGTGTACATAGTAAACAGAAAAAGGATTATGTTTGTGCACACTGTGGCCAAGCATTTCCAGTTATTGACTGCTTTTTAAAACACTTATCTACTCATGTCTCTACAGACATGTTTCTTCTTTATTCTTGTTCCCTTTGTGGTTTTAACACAAATCTTGTCAAAATGTTTGTACAACACAATGATTCCGTTCACTCAGAGGAGAAAGAATTCTGCTGCGCATATTGTGGCCTCATATTTCAATGTAGTGCTGAGCTCTTGCAGCACTTGCAACTGAACTTGCTGAAATATGTGCACTGTCCGCACTGTGAGGCTAAAAATAGTCAACGACAGCAAATTTTGAAACATATTCAAGTAAAGCATCCTGGAAAGTCAAAATGCATTTTTGTAACGAGTCAAATAATATGTAAAGAAAAACAGAAAGTCTTAAATGATGTTGTGAACTTGTTGTCTGATGAGTCTGATTGTGACTGAGCTGAGAGACACGAATAAAAAGCATATTTATTAACTGCTACAGGTAAAATATTCAGCAGAATCTAACTTAATTGAACAGTTAGAAATGTTGATAAAGTTTTTGTTTCTTGACAAGAATCAAAATTGATATTTTAAGTTTTTCTCTTTGAAAAAGGATAATGATAAAGTGAAAAATTTATATTGTACGAAAAGGGTAAAAAATGGTTTTAATGAACACCAAAATGTTTACAAGAAAATAGCAATACTGTCAGGAGAGTAAACATTCCAGAAACTTCCTTGTCCAAGTTTATGCCAGATACAGAAGCTTGGAATCCCTAATTATGTTTAGCGTAGTTATAATGAGAGACTAAACAAGCTGGTGGTTCATTTTGGAATAAACAAGGAATTTACAGTCTTGAAGTAAAACAGCTTAGAAATAAAGGTGCTGGGTTCTAACAATGCACCATATTTTATTTCTTAAAATTATTTTTTTTGCCTTAGTCTATCTGATTCTCTGTATGTTCCATTCCTACTTAATGGTTCAGTACGGTATGGTGTTATTGACACGAAATGCAAATGGTCAAATTTGCTAAAATACCTACCTATGCTAGCTTTCTCTTTTGCTTCCTAAGAAACGTGTATATGATGACATGAAAGAATGCTAGTGTCATTTTGTTTCAGGAACATTAAAAGTAATCTCAGTTTTTAAGAAAGAAAAAAAGAACGAATGATGATGGTGAAGTATAATATTCGGTCACGAAAGAAAAGGCGAAATATTTATGCACTAATACATTGATTTTTCTAGTACAAAACAATTTTTGACTGAAAGGTACTTTAGTATATGTTTTTACTAACCTTGATAATTGATGATTCTGATTTAATAAAGTGGAACTTAGGAATATTCTTTGGACATATAAATCAAGTTCCTCATTTTTTAAAGACATTTAAGTGTCATAAGATATGTCAGTATATTATTGTGATGTACAGATCTGTCATTTCTGATTATCCAAACTTCAAAGTCATTGCCGTACAAAATACAATTCTCTTGTGACTTAGTAACTCTTTCATAATTGTTTTATAGCTTAGAGAAGGGCTAAGAATACATCAATAATGCCTTTTCAGAGCCCCCAAGGCTGATGGGAAGATGTTATCTTCAGTGTAGAGACCTGGTCTGAATAGTGGACTCGTCTGAAATGCACTGGGTATATGGTTTTGTTAAACTTGGCAACAGATATAAGAACCACCTACAAACAGAAGAAGCAGTTCTTCCAGTAGACTGCTACACAGTTTCCGTCTATCAAATTTCACTCACATCGCTTCAGTCAACTCCAGGTTCTGTGCAGTGGGATTGAACTCTTAACCACTGTAATTATAAAACAAGCGTCTTAAACAAATGACTATTCTTCCTGCATCCATTGACCATGATTCTGCTAAGTTTATTTTTCTTTGCTGACAAGACATTGAATTTTCATATCAGTAATTATATAAACAGTAGAGAATCTTGGTAAATAGAAACAAATTGTAATTATTTGTTAATTGTATGTGAATTGTAATATATGACAAATTTTTACTGCTGTTTCTTCTTTTTTGTTTTTTTATTATAAAAATGTATTCGATCATTGAATTTAGTCCTTTTATGCAGTTGATAATGTGATACAATTAATGCCGAAGAGAGGGCGGGGGGAAAAAAAAGAACAAGGGAGTGAATTCAGTTGTGCCTGTGTTCCAATAACTAGACAATGTGACGAGAAATCCAGTTCTGCCAGTAGTTGTTATAATACAATAACAAGGCAATGACTTCTGACCGAGACCTTTGGAAATATGCTGTGCGTGAGAAGACTCGGCAACCCCAAAATCCAAGGCCTCTGCCAGGGATGTAGCCAGCCCACTTATGCTTACCTTTCCTTCATTGGACACTAAACTCTGCTTGTGAAGACCTGTTGAGGCAAGTGAAATCGAAATCGAACTAAATTCGATGACTGGCCCCCATGTCAATGTCTCCTTCATTGGAAAGTGAAATCGTGATGGCACCTGTACCAGTAAATCACTAAGAGCACCGTCCAAGCGTGATCGTTGCCAGAGCACCAGCTGTTTGGCTTCTGTGCCGGTGGCACGTAAATAGCACCATTTGAGCGTGATCATTACCAACGTCTCATTCCTGGCACGTGAAAAGACATTTGAGCGAGATTGTTGCCAGTGCTGCTGGACGGGCTCCTGTGCAGGTGGCATGTAAAATGCACCATTTTGAGTGTGGCCGTTGCCAGTGGCCTTCGTGCCGGTGGCACGTAAAAGCACCCACTACACTCTCAGAGTGGTTGGCGTTAGGAAGGGCATCCAGCTGTAGAAACTCTGCCAGATCAGATTGGAGCTTGGTGTAGCCATCTGGTTCACCAGTCCTCAGTCAAATCGTCCAACCCATGCTAGCATGGAAAGCGGACGTTAACCGCTGATGATGATGATGAACAAATATTAGAAAAGGGAAAACATCCAAAGTAGAAGAATTATGCAATTACTATGATGTATATAGCATGAAATATCAGAATTTTACTACAGTATATTCAAATTGTTCAAAATGTGCTCCTTCTACTGATCAAAGCTAGTTTGCAGTCATTTGGGATATCAATTGGCAAGCTTTGAGAAATAAAATCAGTTGTAAATTGCTGAAAAAAAAAAAGATGGCATAGTCACAACTGGAACATTATTAGTATCGTTATTACATTGTGGGCATGGTTTGAATGATTTGCTTTCAACATGGCATTTCTCCACCTGTTTGTAGTTTTTCATCATCTAAGTAAGGTTTGGCATCACAAGGTCATTCCTCAACACCTGTGCATATCTTCAGTTTTCTTATTTTGCATGCTCCATCCACTTTACTCAACAATCATTTGACACTTTACTTAATCATTCTTCATACACATGTCTATATCATTGCAGTCTTTCTAACACACAACAGTGAATGTCTCTTGTGTTCAATTTCTCTATCAGTAAAATTGTGCTTTTTTGTTTATTCACAATTGCTGTTACACACTAAGAAGAGCACATTTGCATGATTTTTATTTTTTTGGCCTTTGCATAGCACTTAGGTTGTGCTTCTATGCAAATATTTCACATCATACAGTTTGCCCAACACCTGATGAGAGATGTTTGTTGTCAACTAAAGTAACAGCTCTCTTTTCCTACCTTTGTCCTTAGCCTGGCAATTACAGCTGTCTTGACATCCACCACTCTTGTTGATTAGGTTACCTACGTAACAAGCTTTCAGTTACTTTGATAATGTGGCTAGCCTGAGACTAAACAACTACATTACATTATAGTACGGTATGAGGGAGCTTCTGTATGGCAACAGGCCTGATAGTTTGCAATCAAATCTCTTGTGACACGTTGGACATACTGTCTGAATGATAAAACAAATTTGACTATATTACAATTCAATCATTAGTTATCTTACCCCTTTTGTAACCCTTTAACATTTGGATTCCTCTGTGAAATGTAATGCTTAGTTATTGACATTGTTTTGCTGAGCCTTCCAAAGGAGATGACAAAGGACAAAGTTATGTGGCACATTGTTGTTCTCAAGCAGACCTGCCTGTCTCAACAGAATTGATGTCCAAAAAATCAAAGTGCCACATATAAAGCATGCAGTACACTTTGTAAAGGGATTGGGGTTAGGAAGGGCATTACGACCCCTTGCCAGCTCCTGTCAACCCATGCTAGCTTGGAAAATGGATGTTTAATGATGATGGTGTATTATCTTGTAGCTTCGAGATTTTGATGATGTGACTTTTAAGTCAGCATGAGAGGCTGGGTCTGGCCAATTTGAAAATAAGCATAGAATATTTGGGCCAGATATGTCTGGTTTAAATGCTAAAGTGTTGAATCAGTTGTGTCCATGAGAACTTCTATGGTCACTGGGTTTTTATAGTTATTTGCTTAGTCTGGTAGAAAGGAAGTGCCAATGATCGTTCATAGGAATTTTGAGTAGTAGTAGTAGTAGTAGTAGTAGTATTATTAGAGAGCAAGATAGTTTCAAACTAGAGACCTGGTTTAAATACAACAGAGTGACTCACCTAAGGCATACAGGGTGGTGTCAAGCCAGGTGATTAAGTTAGACTAATCAAAAACGCCATAGCAGGATTTGAACTCAGAATGCAGAGAGCCAGAACAAGTACTACAAAACAAAAGCAACCCTTTCGACTCTAATAATTCCACCTCTCCATTGCCCTAGACTGGTATTTTATTTATCTGCCCTAAAAAAACAAGAAAAACATTAAATAATGACCTTTTATTCTAAAAAGATGGGATTTCCTCTTTTGATTGTAGGTCTGTTGACCTGGCTCTAAACACAAGATTTGTCATTAAATCCCGTCTGTCTGTCTCGTGTATATATATATATATATATATATCTCATAGTATATGCACATATATAAACCTCTTCAGTCGTATTGAAATCATCTTAGTTATCTCCCTTGATTTGAAAATATTTCTCCCACAACAATGCCCTTGTCAGCATACAGGTACACAACCCCTTTATCCAGAAATCTAACATCCAAAAAGCCCCTGAAACCAAACTTTTTTATGAAGGGTGGAGTGCATCATAATACGTCATTTAGGTGTGCAAACAGCTGATCACCATGTCCCAATTCAGGTATGACGTGGCAATGCTTGGCAGGGCGGCCACCACTTATTGCCAAATGTCAGGTGTGACTCAGCACTCAGAGAGAGAGAAGACGTCCATTTGCAATTTGCTGTCTTAGTGCTGTTCCTTGTGACTTTGCGTATAATTTATCCTGAAATTGTTTAAAAAGAACTGCAGAGACCCCAATGGATAACTGAGAAAAAGAAAAGGGAACATCATTATCAATAGAACAGAAAGTGGGGTGTCTGTGCAGTGTCTCACTGAAGAATATGGAAACATTCCTACAGGCGATATGGTAAAAAATTTGTGAACAGTTAATAGCTGACCTTGCACAACATACATTTGTTGGTGAGAAACAGATTATGGGAGTTTACTCAAAGAGACATAGCTTAGACAGAAACCTATGCTAATGAGACAGATGACACTTGAAGAAGTCTTTAAAAATGCCCTCTCTCATAGTGCCACTTCCATCACATGAGGATCTCATTCTTGGCTCATCGTTGGAAGTTTGCTTGCAACCTGATGATGATGGTGACATTGATGGGCCCTGTTCTACAACTTAACTGCAGCTACATCTTTAGCTTAGTTTGAACCAATTTATGACTTTAGCATACAAATAAATTGTAATACCATTTATAGTCTTTCTTTATTCAAATTAGTGAATACTTGTGCGTCACATCACAGAAATATGGTAATGTGTATACCTGGACTTGTGGGTTGTGTATTTTTCTTTTAAATTATCCCACTCTATGCATTCTGTTATTTGTGATCTTAATTATCTCACTATTTCATTTTCCAGTATATTACTCTATAAATATACTGTAATAATATTTGTAATCTTTATTTTCCCCAGTAATTGTGAGTATGTATGCATGTGCTTTTGCTACCATAGTAGGATGTCTGTTTTGATGTTTAGTTTACAATCTGAGGCAGTTGGCTTTTGTTCTGAAATCCAAAATTCAGAGCACAACTGCCACCAAGGGTTCTGGATAAAGGATTGTGTACCTGTATTCATAAATCCACTGAGGAAAATGTTATGTATATATGTTTTGTGTGTGTGTATTTTGGTGTTCTCTCTTCCCTTAGGTTCCTTTTGTCCAATTTATTTCTGTTTTTGGTCATTTAGATTTGGCATTATAAGTTGACAAAATGCATTGAGGATATTGTGCAATTGTTGTTTACAAGAGTGCCCTGTGCCTTGTCCTGGTGGCTGTTTACAACTCAGAGGTCTGAGACAACAGGTTAAGTATTTTGTTTTATTCATGGAAATAATGCAGCTCTGTGGACAGGAAAGAGGCTGTTGAGGCTTCAGCCAGAGACCTGCGCAGCTTGCTGTCACCTTTAGTGCCAGTGTCATTAGTATTTCCTCATCTCTTCATCTCTTAATTGTCGATATTTCTTTTGCATTTATAAAAAGCCAGGTTTTTAAAGGACAGAACATGTCCACTGTTTCTTCAATCAGCAATGGTCAAAGCTCAAATCCTGGCGAAGTCAGCTTTACCTACCACCATTAAAATAAGTACCAATAAAATACTGGGGTTTATCTAATCAACACTACTCCTCACCCCCACCCCCACCCCCTAGCATTTTGTCTGTTATATATGAACATTAGCGTGATTACAGCAGTAAACTGCTTCTCTTTGCAAAGCTGACCTGGATAACTGATACTTTCTCTGGAACCTGATACAGGGCCACTGACGCAACATGTATTTTGGTGAACAGACCAGCTGTAACACACATCGCTTAGGACTTTACTCTTTACTTGTTTCAGTCATTTGACTGTGGCCATACTGGAGCACTGCCTTTAGTCGAGCAAATCGACCCCAGGACTTATTCTTTGTAAGCCTAGTACTTATTCTATCGGTCTCTTTTGCTGAACTGCCAAGTTACGGGGATGTGAACACACCAGCATTGGTTGTCAAGCGATGTTGTGGGGTGGGGGGGACATCTCATTTAGTTCTCTGTTCGGATCTTTTACGTTTTCTTCTAACCACAAAACTTAATCTGAAAATTTTCAAAAAATGTACTTTTGATTTTAGCTTTGCATGCAGATGACGAATATCGCAGATTTTATTTTGGAAAATTTATAATAAAGTAGTTAGAAGTACTTAATTGTTTGTGAAGGCTAGCAAATTTGAAGGAAAGGTTTCGTCAACATCCTATACCCCAGGACTTGACTGCTGCTTTGTTTTATCGAACCCAAAAGCACGAAAGGTAAAGTTGACTTCAACATAGTTTGAACTGTGTTCATAAACAGCAGAAACAAATGCTCTGCAAGGCATTTTGTTCTAACAATAGTCTAACAATTTTGCCAGCTCAACGAGAGTAAACAGACCCTGGCGTTCAATGTTGAGAGTTGTTCCCCTTAGATTATGCACACACGTACATCTATGTCTATTTACGTGAAGGCCTGCGGTTTAGTGGTAACGGCACTCGCCTCACGATCGTAAGGTCGCGAGTTCAATTCTCAGCGACGCGTTGTGTCCTGGGGCAAGACACTTTATTTCACGTTGTTCTAGTTCAATCAGCTGGTAAAAATTAGTAGTACCTGTATTTCAAAGGGTCAGCCTTGTCACACACTTTGTCATGCTGACTCTCCCTGAGAACTATGTTAAGGGTACACATGTCTGTGGAGTGCTCAGCCACTTGCACATTAATTTCACGAGCAAACTGTTCCGTTGATCGTATCAGCTGAGACACTCGTCGTCGTAACCGACGGAGTCCTATATATATATACATATATTTATACACACACACACACACACACACACATACGATTTGGTGCTTATATATGAAATTCACGACCCTTGATTCACTCTGTAACTTTCTACCATAGGCACAAGGCCTGAAATTTGGGGGTAGGGGTAAGTCGATAATATCGAACCCAGTACTTGACTGCAAATTATTTCATCGATCCCGAAAGGATGAAGGGCAAAGTCGACATCCGCGCCATTTGAAGAACCAATTAATAATGAGTATATGATCTCAGCTCTATTTTCCTGTCTGTCTCACTAAACACACACACACACACACACACACACACACACACACACACACACACACACA
>NC_068986.1:1857836-1861978 GCF_001194135.2 Octopus bimaculoides | reverse complement strand
ATATATATATATATATATATATATAGTCATACATATATATATATTTATTAATAAGCTTGAAAATAGTTAGATTCAATGGGTATAAATTAATTTATCAATTAATTTACATTGCCTACAATTGTTTCACTTCACACCCAATTTAAATTACAAAACATGTAATAATATAAGTTTGCATTTTGAATATTCACGGCAAAATGGACATTAGAGAGTTTATATTTTGATCAGTTGAAATACCCCCACAGACTAAGCAGATGAAAGCGTGTCTATTGTGTGTGTTCGTGTGCGTGTGTATACAACAACAACAATTAGCAAAGACAATGTAACCACTGCCACATCAACAATATATGCCTACCGTCACTAACATGTAAACCAATGCAATCCACATCTTCCCTACTATCAGCCCACCTACTTTTGAACCCAGTAGACATCAGTATGTACGTCAGTACATGTGCAGGCATGTGTGTGTGTATGAATGTGTGTCAATGTGCGTGTGTATGTATGTCTGCGTATAAGTGCTCGCGTGCATGTGCGTGCGCGAATAATCAATGAAATCTGGTGAACCTTTTTTTTAAGAAATGCATCGAACCACCCAACGAATTTACATGACTTTTCTTATAATATTAGAGTAGAATAGATCCCAAGAATACAACTTCTTTTAGACCATGGGCTAGTGAGGGGGGTCACGACCCCACCCCCCTTGTGATTTACTTTAATGGGTATTTTCATGTAGCCCTGGGTCTGACAAGCCAGAAATTTCATGTTGCCAGCAAAAAAGAAGCTGGGATGGAAGACCCCCACCACTTTTACAGCTGGAGGCAGAAAATTAGGGGTATGGAAAACTCAAACAGCTCTAACTTTGCAACTCTTTGCCAAAATATTTCAAATGACCACTTAAAATGATTGCCTGGTCAAGATCTACAAGTTCATGCAAATGATAAGCAAATTTATTCTGTAAAAAGGTCACCGGAGGTCAAAAGGTCACGAACTTTGACCTTTACCTATGATATCTTGCATTCACAGGTTTTATCTCTCGCCAAGACAATAAAGCGGTTCGGCAAAATATTCCGATAGTAGTAGGCTTAAAAAAAGTCCTGGCGATACCCCAGCATAACGTCAGTCAAATGATTGAAACAAGTAAAGGATAAAAGATAAGAGAATAGCTCCCCAGCCTTTCCTATGCCCCGCATCCCAAGGAAATGTTTGATTAAGTTTTGCACTTCCTACAAAAGGAAAAATCACTTTTAAAAATAACGAAGTCAGCTTTCTAATAACTACTTTATGTTATGAAAATTGAAGCTCCCCATCCAGTATTGTGGAATAATATAAAGCTCTTGTAATAATTAATTGAACAAAGTTAAATATGTTAAAGAGCTGATTAATAGTTATATTTTGAAAGGCGCTTTTAATAGATAGATATACTTTCACTCTTTTTCACATCCCTGTGAATTGCCATCTCGCACATGCTTAGTTCTAGATGTGTGGATAAAGCCATACGTAGTTTTAAACTTTAATAATTATTTACCGCAAGATTTATTCTCTCAGAGATGCTGAAAGTGATACTTTGAATAAGACAGATATTGATTTTTAAGCATTTTCTTAGTTGTCTTCTGATGTTTTGGTAATTCAGACGGCAGCGCCACTAGTGTTTTGCTATCACCCAGTACAGTAAATGATGGTGTCTCCCATCCATTATTGACGTCATCTCGTGTAAATACGAAGAAGGAGTTCTAGTATTTTTTTCTGGACCAAATCCATTGAGATTTGTTATGAAAACAATAAATATTTGCTGGAACATTTCGCGAAAAGTATCAAAGGATTGACTTGTATTGTGATGTTACCTCCTCTGGTGATATCTCCTGGTATAGTCCACACTCCCACATTTCCTTGTAACGCCACTAATTCAGACAGGTTATCTATTTCGTACGCATAAGCAAGTATTCCACGAAGATTGCTTTTTCTGTCAAGTCGAAATAATAATTTTTCACACGATATCGTTGGTACTGCTGTTATTATTTTGTCTTAGGTTAGTTTTGATGGAGAAGACCTATTATCAAAGCATAGTACATCTCTTTTTTTGTTTCTCGAATGCCAGGACTTAAAAGGCCGGTTATCCGGATTCCAAGGCGTTCACGTGACCGAGGTCACAACATCCACGGAACGAAAAGCGGGCCCGTTGCAGAGTTCTAGGCCAGCAGTTTTGAGGGTAGAGAGAGAGGGAGCAAGTCGCTTAAATCGATCCCAGTACTTGTCTGGTACTTTATTTTATCGACACCGAAGGGATGAAAGGCAAAGTTGACCTCGGCAGAGTTTGAACTCACGACGTAAAAAGCAGGAAAAAATACTGCTTACCATTTTGTCTGATGTGTGAACGATTTCTACCAGCCTGCCGCCTCATAGCATAACTAGCGTTACATCATTCAACATAACGTTCCTTTTCAAGACGCCGGGGTGTAAATCAAGAAATAAAGAACTATTTCTAGCAGGTCGAGCGACCACATAGAAACCTTCCCCAACCACACTCTTTGATTTATCGTATAAGCTGTTGGTCCTGCCATAACTGCGATGTTGCAGTTCCTATTGCTTCTTGTAATATGCTTTCCTTTGACTATCATAACCCAAGTCTGTGATCTTTGATATTGAAATCGAGGATCAATAAATTGGTTGTTCGTTTCTGCACAAACTCTTGACCACACAGAATATTCTTCTTTATGTTTTATCATCTAATGTTTTTTTCAGTATACAGAGAACATAGTTTATATAATTAATTTCGATTTGGTAGCCAACTAAAAGTTTTCTCCATATAATAAAAAAATATATTATCAATTCAACGGAGTAATTCCACTGAGTTTTCGGTGAAATTAGTCCGTTAGTCTGAAGGTCGATCGCAATTTACTAGAAGAATTATTAAAGGTATGAGATTTTCCTGTTATCAGAACATGGTAAAGTTTCAGGATTTCACGACAGCCACAGCTGAATCGTTAAAACATTTCCAATATTAATTGGATGATTATAAACTTGGAACTCTTAAAATTCATTTTGCATTGATAAACTGATAAAAGAGAAATATAGGAAATCTATTATTACTCGTCGAAAACACTTCGATTTCCATCCAAATTTGATCAAGTATTGTACATTTTGTGATATTGCACTTTCACGGCACTTCACTGTCTTCGCTTCCCTTAAGTACCTACTTTAAATGTCATAACCAATATCCAATTCCTGAATCTAATCATGCTGCACTAGGAATCTCCATGACTCGTTTATTCTATTTCTGTCACATGTCTTGGTGGTGTTACGAACTTTCTTTCCCACAGTGTCAGAGATCAGCTAAATCAATCAGCGTCACGTTATATACTGTTGCAATCTAAACGTTAAAGGTAATGTATAAAAGCTTCCCTTCTAGCAAAAGTAGAAGCTATTGTTATCTGAAACTTAAAATGAGAGTATGTTATTTGTGTAAGCTTCAAGTTGAACATCTACTAATCCGATTGGTAGCGTGTTTCCTTCGCCTTGTTTGTGTGCCCCAACCCTGACACACGCTTTGAAAGCAATTAACTGTCATGACACTTTTATTATATCCATGTTTCGTTAACACATTGACAGTCATCTGAACATTGAGCAGATACAGGGGTTGGACAAAATAATGGAAACACCTCAAAATTTCAAACAAATTTATTTTAATATGGGGGTAGGACCGCCTTTGGCAGTAATTACAGCTTGAATTCTACGAGGTACGGACTCGTACAAAGTTTGAATTGTTTCCAAAGGAATTTTTGTCCATTCTTCAGCTAAAACAGTCTCCAGTTCTTGTAGTGATGATGGTGGAGGATATCGACTCCTTACTTCTTTTTCTAAAACGCATCGCCAGAAAAGTTTTTAAGCCTAGTACTATCGGAATCTTTTGCCGAACCGCTTAGTTACAGTGACTGTGGTGGCCAGATAAGATGTTCATCTTCACTGGAATGTTCTCCGTGCCATTCAGTAACAACTTCAGCTGTGTGAATTGGTGCATTATCATCCTGAAAGGTTGTGTTTCCCCCCGGAAACAGTTCCGCAACCATTGGATGATTTTGATAAGATAAAATGCTTAAATAGTCTATTAATTCTGTCATGAAGGGAAACCATTGGGCCGGCGGATTTCC
>NC_068986.1:1851779-1857768 GCF_001194135.2 Octopus bimaculoides | reverse complement strand
GAAAAGACGTCAATTTTTTTCTCTCTCATTCACACCTAACTTCGCGTTCAAAAACATAATAATTTTTCTATCGTCTTGGCCACACAGCCCCGAAAGTTTGTTGTCACTGTCCTGTTCTTGTTAACACTTTCACTCTCCGCAAAAATTTCCAAATTTTAATTAATTTGCTTGCAGGAAGGTCTGCTCCAACGAAGTCGCGTATTGTCCTTGCCTTCGAAGCGCAGAGTAGATGGAGCAGGGACAACTGAAGATGGGTAATATTCTTTATGTTGCATGTCTCATTTCTCTGTTTGTATTTTTTCGTTCTTCGAAAAAAAGTTCATTTTCTGTCCTCGTCTTTATGTTTTCGTTTCTCATTGTGTTTAATGTGTTTGTGTGATGTCCTGTACCCATATATGCTAGTATGTATACATATAGATGTCGGTATGTACATATATGTATGGATATATACATATAATTATATAATATTTATGTTATTATATATATATATATATATATATATATATACCTGTGTGCGTTATGTTTCTGTCTTTTCATCACCACCGCTTGACAATCGGTATTGGTTTGTTTACGGCCTCGCAACTTAGCGGTTCGACAAAGGGGACCGATAGAATAACTGCCAAGCTTAGAAATAAGTCGGTTTGTTGGAATAAAGCCTTCAAGACGGTGTTCCTGCATAGCTGCTGTCAAATGATTGAAATAAAAGAAAAATATTTTTTATTAAAATCACCCATTTGCGTATCATGCTGAATGCATATACACCGTTGAAGGGCATCATGCTGTGGAATTGTTTGAGATGAAATCTCTTCATGGATTTGTGTTAAAGAAACAATGTATATTCTTTTCTGCTCTAGGTACAAGGCCCGAAATTTTGGGGGAGGCAGTGAGTCAATTAGATCGACCTCAGTACGCAACTGGTACTTAATTTATCGACCCCGAAAGAATGAAAGGCAGAATTTGAACTCAGAACGTAAAGACAGACGAAATACCGCTAAGCATTTCGTCCGGCGGGCTAACATTTCTGCCAGCTCGCCACCTTAGACACAATATATATTGAAGCAAGACGAACATGATCGCTAGAGTGACTCACGAAAATGACAGAGGTGCTTCACCTTTACTGAAGCTTGTCAATGCCGTGCCCCCGATTCTTACCTGATTAAGTAATCACAATCCCTAATCGATCATATCGAATTAATGTGTAACGTGCAAAGCATTCTGCAGCTACGCAGAGCCTTTACACAGATCTCATGTACAATGAAAATGACAAAACGCGTGACGAAGCTGCCCTTCTCGAATTATATGTACAACCGACCCAACAAGTTGTATTCAGGTTCTATCTATTCAATTTCCTTTACAAGGGATGGGTCAGTCCAAGGCAACAGAAAATGATATTTGTCTAAGACGGCATGCAATGGGGTCGAACCCACTCAGCCAAGCCTTCAACAATATTTATTTATCTAATTTATAATTTTTTTTTTTTTTGGCGCAAAGCTCTGACTGGGCTTGGAGTTACTGGCGCAGCAAAGAGGTGAACGATAATTCCCAACATTGAAGCTACAGAGAAGGCCATTAGATGGCTTTGAATAAAGAGGGCAGACCAATGGTTTGCTGCGATTGGGACGCAGGATGGGACATAATTAACCACGGCTGGGTCAACTGGGCGAGAAGGTCTCATGTTGAAAGACTGAAACCCCTGAGATCCTAGAAACATCCCTGACGATGCATTGCGGAGCATCTGCGAGATATATCTTAAAACTAATTACTTTTGGACTTAATTCATTTGTATTTAATGTATTTATTTTTATTTAATCATTATTAAGTTTCAAAAGAAATTATTCATTGCATATGCATGTATGTATGCATGTATGTATGTATGTATGTATGTATGTATGTATGTATGTATGTCATTATTAAGTTTTATTTCAAAATTGCTTTCCAATAGAGAAAGAGTCGGTTTCCAGCCTAGATCCAAAGCTCTTTCATTGGAATTTCAACATCAACAACAGGCTATTTTTGTATGTATGTATGTATACGTGCAGGTTTGTATGTTTTGTTTTATGTACGTATTCTCATGCATATCGTTGCATGTCAAGATATGCTCCTATATACTTAAATAATAAACTTCTGGAAAGTTTCACAGATCTTTACAGTTCCAGTGATTAGCTTGGATCTGTAGTCTTCGAATCAGCTTTCTCTTTTCTCGTTTTGAGAAGCCTAATTTCTCAAGATTGGTATTTTGGCAGTGTGTTTCACATCCTAGTGCTCCATGTATGTATGTATGTATGTATGTATGTATGTATGTATGTATGTATTATGAATGTATGTATGTATGTATGTATGCATGTATGTATTATGAATGTATGTACATATGCACTTACATATATAGGTATGTACGTAGGTATGCATATACCTAGATACGTACGTACGTATGTATATACGCAGGTACGTATGTATATACATAGATACGTATGTATATGTGAGTGTGTGTGTGTGTGTGTGTGTGTGTGTGTGTGTGTGTGCGTGCGTGCGTATGTTATAATTTATTTCACTGGTATTTTCGAAATGTTCCGACATTTTATGCGATAAACATTTATTGTTAGAGACGAAAATCTTCCCCCCCCTCTACACCTACCCATCAACTCATCCACTCTCCAAATAAATAAATAAATAAATGAAACAGTCTCTTCCGTTATTATTTCGAAGACAGCAACTTTAGGAATCGTGTCATGGAAAAAAAAAATGTAATTCTATTTGTCTCGTCACGTAATAGAAGTCTGACAACATCGACAGTAAATCTACATCGCACAGGAATTACAACATACAACAAATAAACTTATTTTTCCAGATATCATTTCTCAGTCAAATCTGATGATATCTATTTGCGAAGCAGATTTCTGTAGAGAGCGAATGGTATATTTCTCAAGACAATATATTCAGTAGGAATAAACGGTTCTACGTCTCGCAGAAATTATATTGTTAGTCCGACTAGGCATTATATATATGTGTATGTATGTATGTATGTATACGTATATATGTGTGTATATGTATATGTATGTATATATGTATATGTATATGTATATGTGTGTATACACAGGCACACACATGTCTTTTCATAAGTTCTGTCTCTGGATTTCTGTTATAACTTTATGCATATTTATGGCTGCCCTTTCAACCATTTATATGAAAGTGTTATTCATTGGTTCTGCCGCCATTGTTGTAGTTTGTATCTGAAATCATATCTCGTAACAAACGGAGTTCCGAAATAAAATAAACGTCTCGAACATTTTGTATACTAAACAATAATTTGCAAGCGGGGAAAATATTAAATTATTTTAGCAGACAACCCCTCCCCAATTTACATCTGTTACACAGTATTAATATAACTTGTTGGCTGGCGGTCCTCCACACGATATCCGAACGGGTGTTGCCAGTAAAGATGAAAAAAGAAAACTAGGTGTTTAATGACAGAAAGCCATTAAATGGATGTAAAAAAAAACAAACTTTCCAGAAAAAAAAAAAAAACAGCCAAACCCGCGCAGGTTTTGTAAAAAGCCACTGTTGAAGAAGACTAAAGGCGAGAAAAGTTTTATAATTTCTATAGCAACGTGTGTTTCTAAAGATTCTACGATACAATTGTGTAAAGAAAGATAATTAGATGTTCCATCAATGCCAAGTATAAGATGGAACCAGTTGAAAATATGTGAAGGGGCTCGAAGCCCACGTAGAGCATACGAACACTTGTTAATTGACTCTGCGTTGGATATAGATTAACAAGAGATACCAAAATGGAATGTAGTATAAGATGCGGAATACCTGTTCTGTGACTATTTATGAAATAATACAAAAAAGGTGCAAGGTTGTGTAAAAAACATGGGAAAATTTGATACAGACAGGAAATGGTAATAATGCTTTCAGATTTTGGCACAAGACCGGCAGTTTTTGAGGGCGTGAGTTAGTAGATTACATCGAACCCAATGCTTAACTGGCACTTATTTTATCGGCCCCTAAAGGAGAGAAAGCAAAGTCGACCTCGGCGGAATTTTACCTCAGGACGTAAAGACACGAAATGCCGCTAAGCATTTTGCCCGGCGCGCTAACGATTCAGCAATCATAATTGTTTGTAACATAGGCTCGAGGTCATAAAGTTGGGGGTGAGGTTTTAAGGGATTAAATAAACCCGAGAACTTGACTGGTATTCTATTTTATCGACACCGAAGATGAAAGACAAAATTGACCTCAGCAGGATTTGAACTCAGAACGCAAAGAACCGAGACAAATACTGCAAGGCTGTATATAGAACTTTAACAGTTCTGCCAATCTACAGCCCTATTTGTTTTTAACATAGGTACAAGCCCTGAAATTTAGGGTGAGGGCAGTTATTAGTCGATTAAATCGAACTCAGTTCTTGATAGGTACTTTATATTATCAACCCTGGAAGCAGGTGTTGTAAAAAATTAATTGATGAAAAATTAATTGCAATATATTGGTCCAATTAATTGACTGGAATCGTACTGCCAATTAAATAATTGATTACTACCAGTTACTACCCTATGACTAACCAACAACAATAACAATACCAGTATAAGTAATAAAAGATTCTGTCATATGATGTCTTCAGTTTGATTTTGTTACATCAAGAGTTAACAACCATTCAATCAAGATTATGATTGTATGACCAAGATAGAGTTGTATTTAATTGTAATCGTTTCACCTAAGCCCACTGATTAGCAGTAGTTTTCTAAATAAGTATTTAAGTCATTCCACTGTCATTGAATTGAATTAATTAATTAAAGTAAACGTTGTATTTTCGTGATTGAATTGCTCAACATTTTAAATGATGATATTCAACATTATTCTAATCAAGGAGCATCATTCTTAAACTGAAACACTTTCAGCGATTGATTTTAATATCGATCTAACGCTTAATTAGGGTCAAAACTGCAATGGAAGGAAATTAATCTTGGCCTGTGTCAGCAACTATTTGTTCACAGGAGGGTTTAGAGATGCGTTTGATAGGCTTAACTTTGATTTAATGTTTTGGCCGCTTACATTTGTTTGAGAGAGGGGGGGAGAGAGGTGGGGTGGTCAGAGATTGGTGTTATCGCTAGTATTGTAGGAAAATCTACGTGCTAATATACGTACATACACACATACACCCATACACACACATTAAGACACGGAAATATATAAATACATTTACACATGTACAAGAACCAAAGATGAAAGACATGTGCGCAAGCACGCATACACACACACACGCACACACACACACACATGCACACACACACACACATACACACACACACAGAGTAAAGTCATTGGGTACATGCGCACTCACAGAGCAAAATGTATATGAAACATAGAAGCATTCATGCATACATCCACATATACACATATACATAGTTGAAATTTACAGAAAAGCAAAAGACGAAGACAGGTGTATGAACAACAATCAGGTGTATTAGTTTGACGCTCGAGAAAGTGAGAAAGTCATATATATGTATTTGTAAAAAATTAAGGTAAAGAGATTTTAGATTTACCTTAGTTTGATGTAATTATTTTGTTATTGTTTGGGTTCAGTCAGGTGTGAAAGTAAAAGTATAAACTGACGTTATATTTAGATCGCAACGTTCTTAGTATATAACGTTGGTTTTTTTCTAGATAACATAATTTATCGCTCAGTATAGATCAAATTGGCGTTGATGTTATTAGTTTTCTATTAAGAAATTTTAAACTGGGATATTTTGTGAAAAGTCTATATAAAGCCAAAATGGAACTCACAGATCAAAGAAAATCAGTCTTCGAATCACTGTCAATTTTTGCAGTGTAAAATAAATGCTAAAAAGCATTGATTTATCTCAGTTTAATGTTAAAATATATTTGTATATAACTTGATATAGAAGCAAACATTAATATATACATAAACATATACGTATATGCATGTGTGCATATATATATATATATATATATATATATATATATATATATA
>NC_068986.1:1849280-1851486 GCF_001194135.2 Octopus bimaculoides | reverse complement strand
TTGAATTTTTAAAAAAAGTACAGACATAGACTTGTTCAAATGCATCAATAAATTAACATTGATATTTTTTCACCGTTGTTACAATCATCTGAAATAAAACTGTCAAAGCGCGGTATTCGAGCAATTTCGCCATTGAACTTCAGAAAAGGACATGAAGCAGCGGAAACTGCCCGTGATATCAACGAAACGTTTGGTGAGGAAATGACCAGTGAGTGGTCAGCTCGAAAATGGTTTAAACGATTTCACAGTGGAGACCTGAGCCTTGAAGATCGTGAGCGTGGTGGACACACATCTGTCATCGATGACGGTCAATCAAAGACCATCACTGAGAAAGATCCACGTAAGACCACTCGAAAACTGGCAAAAATACTTCAAGTTAGCCAGAAAACAGCCTGCAACCATTTGTAGGCGATCGGAAAATCAAAATAGCTCGACAAATGGGTACCACACTGTAAACGACCGTGCGGAAGGAGAAGTGACGAGACTGGCTCCTTTAGTACATCGCACGGTCGATACAAATAAAATACGAAAAGAGGATAAGTGCCAGAAGGAAAAGAGAGACACAACCGGGGTAGAATGTTTAAGAGAAGATTTTATTGATAGGTTAACATGTGTGTTTGTGTGTGTGTGAGTGCGACATATAAACATAATAATAGACTGGCCATCATGTATACAAAGTGTGTGTGTACAAACATGGATGTATGCGTTTGCGATAAGTAAAGCGCATAGAAAAAGTCTATAATGACGTTAGAAGAAAGTCCAGACACAAGGCTGGGAAATACCAGTTCGTAGTCAAGGTACACAGTAACTGAGATGCTGTATCAAGAAGTTGAGGCTGCAACGCAGAGCCGGGGAGGCACATGTCGTAAAAGAAGCTGTGGTTACGATGCAGAGCCGGTTACTTGTTACAGAAGGTTGTCGCAGGTTGTATTTACTGTTAACCATGGTGAAGTAATTCACAAACAGTGTAGAGATAGAATCTGTGCGAGCGTTGTTGGTTGGTGTGTACGTAGAGAGATGATGCTGACGTTAGGACGAATGCTGCGTGGAAGAAATGTTGATGAGTCTCCATGTGGCTGCAGTTGTGCCGTCGCTGGAACTGGCTGTGTGTTCTGTGGTCAGTGGCTAGACTTCAAAAGGTCTGGAGCCGAAAGACATCGACTCGCTGTGTCGCTGGAGTTTTATAGGGAGTGGTCAGCGCAAACTGAGGTTTAGAAGAGACTGTCTCACGTGACGTTATCTGAAGGCTGCGATTGGTTGGGTTGCATCAAGAGACAAATTGTGCCAATACCAATCAATCAGAGTAGTAGACACAACAAGGTCCAAAGTGCGGTCGAAGGATAGCTGTTATCTACTACGTTCGTATTTATGTATATATATAACGGAGAGAGAGAGAGAGAGAGAGAGAGAGAGAGAGAGAGAGAAGTTTCCCTTAAGTTGTACGCTACAACACGATTTGAATGAAAATCAGAAAATGTGCAGATATGAAATTTGCTCATCGCTTC
Organism: Octopus bimaculoides; assembly: GCF_001194135.2. NCBI lineage: Eukaryota > Metazoa > Mollusca > Cephalopoda > Octopoda > Octopodidae > Octopus > Octopus bimaculoides. Next base: position 1,849,981 of record NC_068986.1, on the reverse strand, counting down.
TCCGTAACCAGACCGATCCATTTCTCGACTGTATTATAACTTGCGATGAAAAGTGGTTTCTGTACAATAATAAAAAACGTTCTTCGCAGTGGTTGGACCAAAATGAAGCACCGAAAACCTTCCCTAAACCCGAGCTCTTCAAAAAGTAGGCTATGGTGACTGTTTGGTGGTGTACTGCTGGACCCATCCATTATAACTTCTTAAAACCCGGAAAAACCATTACTGCAGGAACATGTTGTCGTGAAATTGCCAAAATGAACGAAAAACTGGTACTCTTCCGTCTGAGACTGGTCAACAGAAGAGAGCCAATCATTCTTCATGACAATGCTCGACCACACGTTTCACTAATGACACTCCAGAAGATGAGGTAACTTGGCTACGAAGTTCTTCCCCACTCAGCTTATTCTCAAGACCTTTCTCCTACTGACTACCACTTTTTAAAGCACCTTGATGGTTTCCTGCGAGGGAAGGAGTTCAAAAATCAAACTGATGCTGAAAGTACGTTCAAAGAGTTCAAAAGTTCCAGAACTCCAGAATTTTATGTTATCGGAATAAACAAACTTGTAACTCGTTGGCAAAAGTGTATTAATTATAATGGTACTTACTTTGATGAATAAAATTTCCGCATTGTTGAAATATACTGTGATGAATTTCATGTTTCAAAACGTTGCATACTTTTTACTCAGCCTGATATATATATA
>NC_068986.1:1840279-1849091 GCF_001194135.2 Octopus bimaculoides | reverse complement strand
TATATATGTATAGACTGAAGTCTACAACCAGTCGTCCGGTTTATCGCCACCTCCGGATGCTTTTAGCGGAATTCACTCTATTACAAGCATTCGGACCAGGCTTTCAGTTTGAAGATGACATATTCCCCCCACTACATCACTCTCGGTGGCCAAGTAATGTCTTTTCTCCAGACTAAAAGGTAAAATATATGTACATCTACGTTAACGAACAACAAGAAAAAGTACTCAAAACAGAATTAGAATGTAATTATTTATTGTAGTACCGAGATTGCTTTGTGTCATTAGAACGTTTCACTTATCTCGCCCAACGCGGGTTTTTCTGTGACCTCAATGTAAAACAAAATGGTATTAAGACCGAAGCAGACAATACATATGAGGTATGTAGGTGATATACTCGTCATAGTAGGACACTCCAGAAGTTGTCGAGAAATTAAAGAAGAAAAATCACAAGCAAAAGAAAAAAAAACTCTAAAAAACTTTGTACTGAAATTCAACATCCAGAACATTACGAATAAAACTTCCAGAAGCAATTCAATGACTCTGTTACTAGACATATACTCTAATGGGAAATACCATACATCGTGTGTGTGTACACCGAAGGTAGAAATAAATGCTTGTACTTTCATGGAGTGAATATCTACTCAGATATAAAACTTTCAAATGTCAGAGGTAAAACATCGACTTAGAATAGCATTCAGATTATCGTCCACGAATGAAAGCAAATGAAGCAACAGATAAAGTAGATTAAAAAGATTTACAGAATAAAACAAACAATAACCAACAATGGATATTCTCGCAAACTAAAAGACCCAGCCATTGTACGTAACAGGCACAAATTCAACACAGTCAATACATCAGATACGACATGTATTTAAAATACATAAACCATCCATAAAGTCTGTTATATATATCAAATACATACGTAATAACTATAAAAGTGACGAAAATATAAAAATGTTCAGAATACAAAATGTAATAATATAGTGTTACCTTATGGCTAACACTATATTAATAGTGTTGGCCATAAGCTAACACTATATTAATGGTGTTCGCCATAAGCTAACACTATTAATATATCAAAAACGAAATAAAATTAAAAGAAATTTTTCCTCAATGATAAACCACCAGCTTGTAAATCTACAAATAAGTTACTAATGATTAATGTATTTATAAATTCGGTTGCAAACATGGAAGTTGTAAGTTGTAAACGTTACGACTTCAACTGTTATTCTGGTGACACAAATCCAACGCTCTCCCACCGGATTACTATACACTAACAGCAAGAACACTTGTATCCCAAGCCATCAAGGACAAGAGGAAAGACCGCGCTATGAAGCTTTCGAACAAACTCAAGTATCTCCTCCAACCGAACTATACACGCACTATATATTTGGTGTTAATTTGCTTCAGCTTTATATTACATTAATCATATTTCGGCCAGAGTTCTTTCGTCACACTTCTGTGACCTCATCAGTGGTCCTTTGCTTTCTTCTTTCTTATATGTGTGTCCCTCCTTGCTAACGATCAATCATTTTGTATTTTGTATTCCTATTAGGAGTAGGAATACAAAATACAAAATTGCTGATCGTTAGCAAAGAGGGACACACATATAAGAAGAAAGCAAAGGACCACTGATGTGGTCACAGAAGTGTGACGAAAGAACTCTGGCCGAAATAGGATTAATGTAATATAAAGCTGAAGCAAATTAACACCAAATATACAGTGCGTGTGTTTCTATTGGCTAAACTGGCAATATGACCATCCCCAAATACAACAATATAAATATATGATAATAAATATGACAGTTTAAAAGTTTCGAATTAAGTTTGTAAAGCATCTTACGATTGTTTCACCAACTCTGAGAAACGATCGTAAGATGTTTTAAAAACTTAATTCGAAACTTTTAAACTGTCATATTTAGTATTATGTATTTATATTTCTACATATTTACATATGTTTATATATATTTATATTTTTAATACAACAATTATTTTACACACGTATATATCTTTCTGAAGAATTTTCTAATATTAATTTCCTGATATCAATAATAATATATTACATTATATATATATATATACACAAACAGAGAGAGAGAGAGAGAGAGAGAGAGAGAGAGAGAGAGAGAGAGAGAGTACGATGGGTAAATTGTCACCATTTTATATATATATTTATATATATATCAGGTTGAGGAGGGTATTGGATTTAACCAAACCCAAAAGGATACAGGTAATACCGAGTAAGTGCTGTATACCGACAAGTTTTGCCCCAGTCGTTGTATGAACAGGATTGGGGATTATAAGTCGTGTATTAGCGTGTGCATATGTAAATATATAAAAGGATAAAGAGAGCAATGGTAAGGTTGGAAATATAATTTTATGGATAGAGTCTTACAGCTGTTTCTGGGAAGATCCAGTACTTCCCTTCATCGGAGACAGAAATAGTAAAGGAATCGATTATTATATCCATAGGCGGAGAGTTTTAGTATGAAGTGATAGTGAGTGTGATGTGCTGAAAAAAGAAAGAAAGAGAGAACAGTACTTGTAAGACTCTATCCATAAAATTATATTTCCAACCTTACCATTGCTCTCTTTATCCTTTATATATTTATATATTTATATATATATATGCATATATGTGTGATCTGTGAGTGTATGTGTATGTGTGTGTGTGCGCGCGCGCGTATGTAGTTTAGCAATCAAACTGCCATGTGATTCTCAGATTGCCATGTGATTGGAAATAATTTGTTTGACTTTAAATATGTCATATCATACTGAAATGACATTGAACTGAGCCATATCAAGATCCTGGAAGAACGTTAGGATTTGGAAACCTTTGCAATAAAACTCCATATTAAAAACTATTGCGTCCAGTACTTAACGTTTCTGTGTCAGGATTCAAACAGATCTAATTTTGGAAAAGGTTTTTCCAGAATCGATAAAACCGACTCTTGTAAATCACCCGATTTGAGTAATTTGCCTAAATCTTCTATCTTTAAAAATAAAAACAAACAGATAAAATAAAATAAAGTAAATATAAATAAAAATGGCTACTATAATATGTAGAATTTCACTTACCTATAATAGACATCAATACGATCACTTATTCAATGCTAAAATTCAATTATTTCAGAATTGCAGTAAACTAGTTTCAGCAATACAATTTGCTACGCTTATTCCTGTTTAATTGACAGATTCAAATAACGTTCATAAGTACAAACTTAGAGAAAACACCATTTAACGCCAATCAACGTCGTAACAGTTTCATAGACATACGCAGAAGGATAGCTGTATAAAAAGTAAATACACTATTCTGATAAATAAATATTAAATTGAATCTCAGTCGTAAAGTATTCATAAAAATGAAATTGGGTGGGAAAATAGTCGATTATATCGACCCCAGTGTTTCACTGGTACTTAATTTATCGACCCCGAAAGGATGAAAGGCAAAGTCGACCTCGGCGGAGTTTGAACTCAGAGCGTGAAGGAAGGCAAACTACCGCTGTTTCGCCCGGCGCGCTAACGATTCTGCCATCTCGCTGCCTTAAGACTCATCTAAATATGCCAGTTGCGTCTCATAAATTTCTTTGTGTAAAAGAATTTAGTCTGGGTTTCGAATCCTAGTTATGAATCTAGGAAGCGATTCACTTCACACCCAATGATGGAGAAGCGTAGATTTCGTAACGTTCATACCTTTTTAAAGAGCACACGCAAGTTCTCATTAGTCTGGTTGTATGAAACTCATGTGTAGGGATTTGTATTCAAAGCCGCCACACAATGGAATTAAATTCTCACATTCGAGCTAGGGAAGGAGCCTCTATATGGTGCCACGGATTGCAATAAATAGCAGACAAAATTTCTTCTAATAAAAACGAACACGTCTTAGAAAGACAGGATGGCCACCACTAGAATGTTTTTGATGGAGCGTCGTGACACATTTCCAACAGAATCAAACGGGAAACAATGTTGCCGGTATTTAAATGAAACTAATATATTTAATCCACAACAAGGCTTAATCCTAGTTGCGGTGTAGTTTGTGTACTTCAATGACCCTAAGATCTATTCCAGCGGAGCACAAGCTGTGTGTGTGTCTGTGTGTGTGTGTGTGTGGGGGGAGGTTCCTATGCTGGAAAGATGAATAGATACCTTTTCCCAGAGGCAAAAGTGGGTTTGTGGTAGGGTCAACAGCTCCACCGAGAAAAACGTAAACAGAAGCATTAATGACAATTCAAAACCAACAAAGCCGGGGAGATGATAGAGGCAGAAAAAAAAAACACCCGAGTCGAGGACAGTGGAGAAAAGCTGTTGATGGCCTATGATCCCTAGGGGACGAAGAGCTCATGTAAGAAGGAATATATTTAATGTAGAGACATAGAAAAGGTTTGATACATTAAAATTGCATCAATAACGAAAATAACGAGAGGACGAATGAATAGTATTAATGAAAATTATCGTCAATGACAAGGGAGCTCTCCGTCAGTCAAGTTTGACCACGCATCTCCATATGTATAAACAAGACAACCGCAAAAGTTTTTGAGGAAGGCATGTAGTTCTCCATACATGAAAGTTAGTTTCCTCTCTCTACGCTACCAGAGTTTAACCGAGGGAATGGTCGCCGACATGGATCAATATAATTTAACACCATTGTCATCACAAGTGTTTCAGTCAAAATGCAAGGAGCCGGAACATATTCCACAAGGCATTTTACACTATCCTATAACAGTTCTGCCAATACACCTTCCTCGATTTTTTTTCATCACGGTTATAATTTTAATTGATTAAATTATATTTTGTCTCGCTATATTTACGTATATTAGCTCCTACTTAGCTATACGTTTTACTTGCAGACGGCATCACTGGGGAAATATTCTCATGTCATTACTAAACCTGTGCAGACGTATAGGCACACATACACAAGACAGACATTTATGAAGATCGTTTAAATTTCTTTGACAAAGGCTTTGAATGTCTGAAACCAATTTATTAGATAGTAGACACATTGTATCTAATAGCAAGAACCATTGATGCCAATCACATTTATTTATTGACTTTTGCTTGCCAATCGAGCGATTGAACATCAAAAAATTTTAAAGCAAATTTTCCATATCGTTATCGTATTTCTAACAGACTGTGATTATAAACGAAATTTTGGAAATATATACTTAAATACAGACACACACTCTTACATAGATACACTGATAAACATAAAATTACTGCCAAATATTTATATATATATATATATAAGTGTGTGTGTGTGTTTGAGTGTGTATGTTTGCGTATCTTGCTTAATGTCGAACAAACGAGAAGGGAGTGCTCAATACATTTTGTAGACGATATGTTTCTTTTTTTCATTAAAATTGAAAGTTTGTTTCACGACTCGAGTATTGGTTACCAATATAGAGTTGTAACAATCTCGCCTGAGAATCGCTGTGGCATGAAACTTAAGTCACAAAATAATCTCTCAGCTTCAGTTTTAATAAAAAGAGCATATATACGAGTTTTCTGTGAATCGATTTTGATAAAACTTTCCCCATCTGATTTGCGCACTATGGCAACACCATTCTTATGTTTTCATTATTCTGTGTAACGTCCTGTCTTTTTTTATTTCAGATTCTTCAGTTTTTTGGGTGAACCACGCTAACAACTTTTGACTGAAAAGAGCCCATCTAGACATTTCCCCCCATAAAATGAAGGGTAATGATACATATTAAGCATACATTGAGTATATATTTAATAGAAAACCATAGTGATATTATAACATTTATTGGCAATGAATTATTTAGCCCATGCAGTTGAAAGCAGACACAAGCATCTTGACCGACCCACTCTAGACCCAGCAGGACATTCAAGATATAACTGCTAGAGGGAGAGAAGAAGGCTGCATTAACACTTGGTGAGTACTTTATTTATCAACGTAGAAATGATGAAACACAAAGTTCACCTTGGCGGAACTTGGACTTATAACATGGAGAGCATGAAGAAATATCGCAAATGAAAACTCTACTGAACGATATTCTTTTCTACTCAAGCACAAGGCCCGAAATTTTTGGGGAGGGGGAATAGTCGATTAGATCGACCCAGTACGCAACTGGTGCTTAATTTATCGACCCCGAAGGGACGAAAGGCAAAGTCGACCGCGGCGGAATTTGAACTCAGAACATAAAGACAGACGAAATACCGCTAAGCATTTCGCCCGGCGTACTAACCATTCTGCCAGCTCGCAGCCTTTCTACTAATCGATATTATAAAATGAATGTATGTATATAGTATATACCTCTGATCTTTAGGTACAAAATATATTTCGATGTCTGGAAGAATGGTTATACTGTTTATATCGGATTTTCAAGGCGTATTCAGTTAATTTGATATATCTTTTATCCATGCCATCTACTGATTTTTACATTGGTTCGATATACTAGCTCCTTCGACAGGCATTTTCTGTAAAGGAGGCTATTAATTACATTTCTACACTTACATGCCAAATGAATTATAATGTTTGGTGAAAAAAATTTCAGATGAGTTGTGCATAAATTTATTCATACATAAATCATCTCAAATTTATAATAATTCAATGACGATCGACGAGTCTTTTACAAGTTTTGGATTTCCACTCAGTGCAGACATGATTGCGTGTATAAGAATTTTACTTCAGAATTACATGACTTTGGGTTCGCTCGCATTACATAATAATTTGGAGAATTGTCTTCTACCATAGCCTCAGATTGATCAAAGTTTTGTTAATTGAAATTGTTCGTCAAGACCAATATGAAAGCTCATCGGAGGGTACGTTCCTTTGTATTGGGGAGGGGGACAAACCGGTTTAACACAACTATCTGGCTCATAGGTGCCTTTTGCGAGTCCTTTGAGGACAACTCTATCCTTTTCTTCCATCAGTATCCAAAATCCTGGAAAGGGTCATGGGTGTTGCCTCTTCTTCTCTCACTAAACAGTTAAAGCAAAAAATATTAACTTGCCTCGCGCCGCTGACTTACTTGTAAAAGACATTCTAATTAATGTCATCTCTTAAAGCAGTTGTTCAAATAAAACGCATATATTTTCCATTCATTCGTGCGTAGAGAACAATACGATCCCTACATTTAACACTACTTAATACACAGTTTCTATCGGGTAGACCAACTAGTTGATATGTGCAATATAGCTGATTGTAGTGTACTTTTTCAATATTTGAACACGCTCCAAAACGAAATCCAGTTATTATGTTACATAATGCCACTAAACATGGTAAATCGAAGACAAAAACCTTTCGATCCAAAGTCTACAATCGAATTCCTCACACTTACTTCTATGTGACTTCGGAAAAGCCAGTGCACAAAACATTTTTACATACCGAAAGAACATTCTTTGCGTAGGACGCTTCTTCCTTTTCTCCTTGCTCTTCAAGTGAAGGAAATTTATAGGAAATATTAATATCGATTACTTCTTATTCGGCACTTGGCCAATTTCTGTTAGGGCGAATCAGAATTCGATCGAATTTCCTTTAGTATATAATAAAACAATACTGATATTTATTTTATCGACTACGGCCGAGCATTGAACTCAAAACATCGATGATCGAATCAAGAATGACTAATTCATTTAGTATGTCATTGTACCATTTTCTCTTCTGCCAATGAACCATAACCTAGAAAAAATATTGATCTTTTACATCGGCTTCGTACCGATGTTAGAAATCGGTAGAAATTTGATAGGAAGAAGTTGTAGTCGATTCAATCAACCTCAAAATTAAACTGGTACTTTATTTTATTGCTCTCCAGTCAAAAAGATGAAAGCGAAATCGACCTCAGCAGGATTCCAACTTAGGATATAAGAAAACTGAGTAAATACCACAAGATATGTTCCTTTCCGATGCTCAACCGATTCTAACAAGCTAATATCTATAAAATTATTGATTTATTACATAGGTGCAAAGCTTCGAATTTTTTGGCCGATGGTGGTGGTGGTGGTGGTGGTGGTGGAGGGTGAAGCGAGCATAGTTGAGTATATGGAAGCCCCACATGGGTGTGGGTGTGATATATGTACACACATGCTCAGCTACACTCTCGCACACGTAATATATACGCAGATAAAGTTTTAGTTGTTGAAAATTATGTTTCCATATTTTACTGATTTTACTGTGCGTCTATATATTGGTTTCAAATTGGTTTCAGCTTTTGGTACAAGACCAACAATTGTAGGAGGATGGGCTGCTAGTCGATTACATCGAACCCAGTGATCAACCTTATCGACCCCGAAAAGATGAAAAGGATGAAAAGGAAAGTCGATCCAGAAAAGGATGAAAAGGAATGTCAATCCAGAAAAGGTGAAAAGCAAAGTCGACCTCGAAAAGATGATAAGTAAAGACGACCTCGGCAGAATTTCAACTCAGATCGTAAAGTCGGATGAAACGCTGTCCAAAGACAAAGAAGGAAAACTAAGGAAAAATCGCTAACAAACCACGTGCAGTGAGGGATGCCTCACTCCCAGTGGTCTTCCAGCATGCCAGACACCAAACTAGAGTTTCGGAGGGCTTGCACTGTCTGCCTGCTTGCCTGTCTGTCTGTCTGTCTGTCTGTCTGTCTGTCTGTCTGTCTGTCTCTCTCTCTCTCTCTGTCTCTCTCTCTCTCTGTGTCTCTCTCTCTCTGTGTCTCTCTCTCTTTCTCCCCCTCTCTCTCGCTATATATATATATAAATATATATATATGTATATATATATGTATATATATGTGTGTATATCTATCTATATATATAATATATATATATATGTGTATATATATATGTATATATATATACGTATGTGTATATGTATATATATA
>NC_068986.1:1833567-1840161 GCF_001194135.2 Octopus bimaculoides | reverse complement strand
AACACTTTAAAATACATTTAGTCACGGTTAGAATATTTAATAAACCTAAGGCGGCGAGCTGGCAGAAACGTTAGCACGCCGGGCGAAATGCTTAGCGGTATTTCGTCTGCCGCTACGTTCTGAGTTCAAATTCCGCCGAGGTCGACTTTGTTTTACATCTTTCGGGGTCGATAAATTAAGTACCAGCTACGCACTGGGGACAAATATAATCGACTTAATCTGTTTGTCTGTCCTTGTTTGTCCCCTCTGTGTGTAGCTCCTTGTGGGCAGTAAAGAAATAAGAAACGTTAGCACGCCGGGCGAAACGCTTAGCGTTCGGAGTTCAAATTCCGCCGAGGTCGACTTTGTCTGTCATCCTTTCGGGGCTGATAAATTAAGTACCAGTTGCGTACTGGGGTCGATCTAATCGGCTGGCCCTCTCACCCAAAATTTCGGGCCTTGTACCTAGAGTCGAAAAGAATGTTTAATAAACCTCTTGGTTCCACAAATAAATATGATGTGGATTAGTGTGTTAACAGCAACTACCAGTGTATTTTTATGTGGGGACTGATTCCACCGACTCCACTAACTTTGAGATACGTCGTAGTCGTAGGATATCACACCTAATGAACAGTGCATATAGAATCTACAATTTCGTGCTCGACAGGAGACGGTAATAGACGTATTAAAAACTAATGCAATGACTATATGAAAAGCAGTGACGACCTTCTGTTTTGACTATTTGAAACCATGTATTAGTTAGAGGTTGGCAGCAGGTGCACTGCGGCTCACAAAAGGCGAATTCTGGAGGTCACAGACCTTTTCTAAAAAATAAATAATTTAATGGTTTTTAGATAAACGCTTGCGTCACGATTTATTTAATTTTGCTTTTCTTGCATAAAAATTGCCGTTGATAGAAACATGAGATATGCGGTAATATGTAAGTTATAAAACGGAGGCACAATGGCCCAGTAGTTAGGGCAGCGGACTCGCGGTCGGAGGATTCGCGGTCGGAGGATTCGCGGTTTCGATTCCCAGACCGGGCGTTGCGTGTGTTTATTGAGCGAAAACACTTAAAAGCTCCACGAGGCTCCGGCAGGGGGTGGTGGTGATCCCTGTTGTACGCTTTCGCCCCAACTTTCTCTCACCCTTTCTTCTTGCTTCTTGAGTAACGCTGCGATGGACTGGCATCCCGTCCAGCTGGGGGGAACACATATGCAATAGAAACCGGGAAACCGGGCCCATGGGCCTGGCTAGGCTTTGAAAAAGGGCGCATAAATAATAATAAATAATATGATATAATACACAAGTGGGTCATTACAAAAAGAAGTTTCTTATCCTTGTTCTAAGGGCTATTCAACATTAAATCTGAACAATGCATTCAAAGACGATTGTCATTGATGTTGCATCTGTGAATTAATTTTTCATGCCAATACAATAATTGAAGTGTTATATTTTCACATATTTTACCCTGTTCTGTTGTTTTGTATTTAATGTGATGTCAAATTCAAAATGTCCTTTAATTGATGTCATACCATTAGCGGTTTAACTTGACACGGCAGTTGTTAGTCGTAGTTGTTGATCTTCAGTTATGGTGGGGGCCTTGCATTTGTAACAATCTCGAAAGTTTATCGAACATTACTGAAACATTTCTTTGTTACAATCGTAGGTTAATAATTCAAGTGAGTTACTTCCTAACCTGGACATACTAAAATCTTTAATAATCGTGGTTACAAGGAATATATAGCAAATTAATTTTAGTTTCTGTTGTATATTCCAAGATTCCACAATATTTCCTTCGTATAATTTTGACAAATTTCATCCCAAGATTCTGTTATAAAATTTAGATAGAGCTAAATAAAAGCACTGTGATCAAGTTGGCATTCGTTTTCAACTCCGTTATAGATGCAACCGCGTTCTGCTGACATATTCTTAGTTTAGGGAGAAGACAGCATAATGCAACAGCAGCTATAGCTGTTACTTTAGTTCTGAGCGTTGGTTTAATTAATCAAAACCTTCGATGGTGACTATGACAAGGTGTAACGAAGTATGAAGAACAAAATCAAATCTATTCTTATAGTTCATTCATATTGCCAATGGACTTCCGCAGATGTTTTCTGTAGGGACCGATCTGTATAGAAAAAGAAGCTGCTTAGGACAATGACAACAATATTCCTCTCCATCCACTTGATCATCTCTAACCATGTTTCTAGTTTCACAGAGATTATAGAGAAACCATTTCAGCCAGCTGTACAGTATAAATCGTTTTAACATGCAATCCACCTATTCTTCTGTGCCTATTCTTCGTTTGCAGTCAGTTATTATTAGTATGTGTGTCGCAGCTAACTCGTCTAATATGGTGAAGTCATTATAGACTGTGTATTCCACCTCCCTTCGAGGTAATTTTCCATTGTACTTGAAGAAGGTATGGTCTTGAAGAATATGCACACAATATTCAATCCAAGATTCGTTTAAGCGTATTTTATCGCATTATTTCATTCATTTTAAAGAACAACAACGAAATGCTTAGTTTTTGATCCGAAATACAATAGACAGTCGCAAAATAGAGTTTACTAGAGTTTTAAATTATGAAATAGGAATAATTTAAACAAGCCTGGTAGAATTGATTGGATGGAATGATCGCTACAAATGAGAGAGAGAGAGAGAGGGAGAGAGAGCGCAAGTGTGTTTGTGTTATTTTTTTTTTTAAATAAAAGTTAATCTTATTCTTAAGTTGCTTACTGAAATCCAACACGAATTTGATTTTTATGTAAATGGCAAACTTTCTTGCATAAACTTACGCGCTGTTTTCATACATATCAAACACTGAAATAAGTTGAAATAAAAGAATATAATGCCCCAGGATTAATGGTTTGCGAAAAATGTTTAAAAGTCCGTGCTGATGAGGCCATGATAACATCAAAACAGCTCATGAGTTGTTTCTCTTATTTGCTTAAAAAAATTAAAATAATCTTATTTATTGACTAATACTCCTTTTTCGTCCTCTACCACATAATTATTTCTATTTATTCTTTCAATGATCATAAATATGTTAACACTATGTTAGCTGTAAATGATCCAGGGTCGCCATCCGCACGAAAAATAACAACTAAGTTGGCGTCATCATATTCAGCAGTATAATATGTACCAGGTATTTTTGCTATCTTTCTTTGTAAATGTTTGAAGAACTACAAAATGTTAACACTAGAAGAACTGAGTACGTCAAGTGACACATTTTGAAATCTTTATTGCACACAATTCAAAATCTATTGTAGATTTTGACATTATGGTGCTTGAGTCTTCATAGTTTTATGGTATCTATATACAATATAAATTATAGATTGTTTGCATCAACTGTAACCCCACCCCACCCCATACTACCTATTAGGACCACACGCGTCAAGTGACGCATTGGTGACTTTTGAAACTTGCACCTGCTTTTATTTACCTGTGACAACGTTTTAGATATTCAGTAATTGCATAGCCTTTACACCTCGCAAAACAAAACTGCAGTTTAGTCGCAACAATTGAGTAACGCTGCGATGGACTGGCATCCCGTCCAGAAGAAAAGGGAATTATCAGAAGCAGTAAAACAGGTGAAACCAGTTCATGAAACTGTGGTTTTGAAATCCACGCAGAAACCTACTGTAACACATCGTACTCGTGCAAAAAATGTTTTGAGTGTCTTACATCAACATCTAGAAGTCCCTTCTGAAAATAACCCCCAAAAGAAGCCTGACACCATACTTTTTTATAACAAAAATAAGGTAAGCATAGACGTCTTGACCAAATGGCTAGGCTTTATTCAGTCAAAGCAAACGATAGACGATGGCCAATGCACATTCCTATATTTTGGACGTCACTCTCATAAACAGCCGAGTAATGTAAACAAGTGCTTGCAACTCAGTCATTAGCCGAGGGATGAAAAATAAAACCTGTCAAAGGACGAATGAATTCCGTAGAATCAACGGCCATCCAACAGCTGGGAGTGAGAGGCCCCTGATTTTTGTTTCGACGTTTGTCTGGAAGAAGGAAATTCTGAAATAATACTCACCTCATTGTGAAGTCGGAGGTTTTGTTTTTGCTTGTTTCTGGGTTACTTGGCTTTGTAGGTGAGAGGTTTAGCGGTGTGGCACAAGCATTACTGACAGACCACTGTCTTTGACATCTCAGCTAAGATAATTTGTCAGTGACGATCGTCCTCGTTTATGATTTGACTACCAGCAAGCAAGCATGTATGCATGCATTCTTGTATGCATGTAGTTATGAATATATGTATGATGAACGGCTTCTAATATAAGGCACAAGGCTAGCAGCGTAAATGAGAGAAGTTAATCAATATCATATATCATCGACTCAAATGCTTGCCTCCTACTTCTTTCTTCTTTTTCAGCTCTGAAAGGATGAAAGGCAAAGTTCACCTCTGTGAATATAATACACTATTGGTTTCAAACTTTGGCACAGGGCCAGTAATTTTGGGAAAGTGGATAAGTCAATTACATCAACCCCAGTGCTCAACTGGTACTTATTTTATCGACACCGAAAGAATGAAAGGCAAAGTTGACCTCGGCAGCATTTGAACTCAGAACGTAAAGACGGACGAAATACCGCTAAGCATTTCACTCAGCGTGCTAACAATTATGCCAGCTCACTAACTTATAATATAATATAATATAACATAATATGATATAATATAATAACATAATATAATGTATCATGTATCATATACAAATGTACAGTGTGACCGTAAAGTCTGGATACATAGTTGAAAATAAACATTTTAAATAATTTTATTCAACTACATTAATGAGTAACATTTTAACATGGTTTTCACAATAAGTGATGCAAAGCTCGATGCACTTTTCGAGATTCAAAAGAACTCGGAGTAGTATCTCCACATTTCCGTCCATTTGAGCACATTCATGGATGAAGAGTTACTTCAGATAATTCAGATTTCATGGTCACCCTGTATATAAAATATATGTATAGATGTGTGTGCGTGTGTTCGTGTGTGTGTGTGCATTATATATATACACATACATACATACACATACATGCATACACATACATGCATACACATACATGCATACACATACACACACCGATATATAAGCATGCGCACACATGTATGTATGTTCTCTTCTGTTTTTAATCATTTAAATTCTTTCTCTGAGGAAGGACTTGATTTGTAACAAAGATACACAGCGCCATCGCTGGAATGTCGATAACAGAAACAATATCACAGTTTAAACTTGAGAAAAGACTTGCATATTTTTACTGTTCCACTTACAGATTGTGTTTGTGCGAGCTGGTTGATTTCTTTTTCTGAAAACCTTAGTTTATCCAGATTGTCACTTCGGCATTTACTCACAATGTATGTATGTATGTATGTATGTATGTATGCATGCATGCATGCATTATGTATGTATGCATGTATGTATCCTTCCATCCTGCCATCCATCCATCCATCCATCCATCCATCCATCCATCCATACACACACACAATTCTCTATCTCGTAAGTGAAAATGATCAACGTTGAATTAAATGAAATCACTGAATGCACTTTTCTCAAGGACGCCGGTCTTTTTCCATTTCCGGGGACAATACTGCGTTTGGCAATAGCAACCTTAGCGTAATGTATCTTAATTTAACTCACGCGTGTTTTTAATAACTGAAGTTAATTACTTAATAGACTTAATGAGCAAATGTTTTGTCACTACGTTGCTAAAACAATGCACCGTTGACGAACATCTGGCTAGTATCGCAGATGTGTATCATGAAATAGCAGTTTCATTATACGAGATAGTGTTCTCTGCATATTTTTCACATATGCTGTCAGACTCATGTACCGTTGATAATCTAATTATGTTCACAGTTTGTGGATATATAAATTAGGCATACTATATGAAGCTTATTCCAGCGACTTACAGGGAAATAATTCTGAAACGTTGGACACTTAGATGTTTTCATAAAGTGTAAAGTGAATTGCAAAGCCACTATCTGTCACATATATAATTAGATTATTCAAATTGCACATCAATTACTGAGTGAGGATACTTAAGCGTAATATAATATAATGGTTATCACACAGAAACTAAGACTCAGATGGTGTAAAGGCTTGTGTTATAAAATATTCACAGAAAAACCATTTTGCAAGTTCGTCTCTATTCCACGATCCTGATTACGAAACGATATCGGCATTTCAGTGTTTCTATGCATATATATATATAATTCTTTCATATTTACACATACATACATACTTGCATACACACATGCATACATACAAACGTACATACATACATGCTTACATACAGACACGCACATGCACGCATACGCATGCACACACACACACGCATACGTTACATATACATATACTCGATGAAAGAATTCTTGTGGGGGAACATTGAAAATTGCGTCATATAAAACTATAAATAGTAGCATGTAAATATCAAGCATTCGACTTTTTATCCAACAGGTTTTTAACTCACAATTTACACACCCCTCTTTACAACTTTATATGTATCTATATGTATACAGATATGTCTATATATATATATATATATATATATATATATATATAAGCAATGTTAATTCTCTAAATGAAGTATTAACAG
>NC_068986.1:1829577-1832392 GCF_001194135.2 Octopus bimaculoides | reverse complement strand
AATTATGTGTATTTCTTCTATCTTAATGAATAAAAATTCTTCTGATAGAATAAATGGGTTAATAGAAACCAATGTAGCAAAGAACACAAAATAACTGTGGTTTAGTTCCTGTTTTTAAGGCAGGAACTCCTTGAAATTTTGGGTATTTGAGTATATTTAAGAATTTAAGGAATGGAGAAAACGCATGTTATAATTGCATACTTTATTCCTACATATGTTTCAAAGGATTACAACCTGTGTGATCCATAGGGATCTTTGATATTAAAATTGTAACCTTCTCATCAGGGAAAGCATGGGAATCATCTTAAACGTAAGACATTATGACCGATCATAATGTCTTACGAATTTGACCGAGAACTCTTTGTAAAAGGAAATCAAATTATTAAATAGATAGGAAAATTGTGTGATGTTATCAATGAATTGTCTTGTAAATAGAATTAATGATAGCTTTTATAAAGACGCTCCTCTGGGAAAACTAACTTATAATTGAATAAAAGAGGAACATGATTACATTTGCTTGTCAAGAACATTAAAAATATATATTTACTTCTTAGAGACAACCAACCAACTTACTGCAGAAAAGATCTTTTTTTCTATTTACTAGACCTGGGAGAAGGAGCAGTACATTCCTTCTGGGTCGATACTATAAATAGCAGCCCTGTCCTCTGATGGATTCAGTCCACCGTAGCAAAGAAGCACCTACGTGGTCGTTCGAATTATAAGAAATATAAGCCAGATCCCTCGAAACTAAACAATAACATGTCAAAACAGGAAGGACACATTGAACAAAGATATATAAAATGAGTGGATTGGTCAAGGCTGGAATGACCTATGGCTAAACATCGACACCAAACCTACTAACTTCTGGTTTTAGTTTTGTGCCTGTCGTAGAAATTATTAATTTGTGGTCCTTATGTAGCCCAAGGTCAGCTCTAACCTAACAGTTCTTCGGCTGACATGTAATCGATCGAACTAGTAGTGCTGCGCTGCGTTATTTCATCTATTTCTGTCTTCGCAGACACAGCTGTGTGGCTGAGTACGCTTCGCAGCATAATGGTTTCGGGTACAACTTCACTGCATGCCACAGTGCGACACTTTGGACATGTGCATTCAACCGTAGCTTCTGGTTGTCCAACTTATTGTGAATAACAGTTGGTGGATGAAAACTGTGTGCAAGCCTAGCTGAGGAACTCTTCATGTTTTTGGCTGGTAGGCATAATCTGTCCTGGTTCCACTCTGTTACGTATCTTTTGTGTCCTTTTATGGAGTTCACTTGGTGACAAACAAGAATGCTGGCCACCAAGTTTCTGATTAAAAGATAACTGCCCCCCCCCGCCCCACGACCAGGCTAGAGATTCTCTCTCTTCTAGCTTAACCATAAAAATATTTTTGAGTTCAAACCTTGAAGCGATCCGTTTTTACTTTTCTTCTTTCAGGATTGAATAAAATATTACCAAACTTGTACTGCAGATAATATATTCGACTAAAGCTCTAAAGCTCCCCCTTTCTAATAAATCTACAAATGTAGACAATTTATGTTTTTTTATTGTTTGTGTATTTCACTACTTGGAATCGTGAAAGAGTTTCGTTTTGATTTGTTTTATTATTTTTTCTGGCTGCTAGCTCAATAAATTTTGTAAACGTTTTTGGAACCAACCAAGATGGATTGTTATAGTCTTCAAGCTCTGAGAAGGAAATTAAATTAATCCGCCTTCTGTATTCCCGGATCATAAAGCAGTTCTTAAATTGTGGTGATGTACAGTAATATAGTACTTAATATACCAAATGTGAAACTCGAAAACTACCGAGCTACAACATTATCATATCAACTGTTAGTAGCCATGAAGGCTGCCGCAAAAGAAGTATGGTAATCGATTATTCTCATACTATCAATCGATTTACTCCTCTTGGTTCCATTCTATCGGTTCTGGTCGACGATAAAGTGGACAAAATACCAAAGTATTCGTTCTTTTGTTATTCTGGATATTTAATCTGTAAAGTATTAAATATTATTGTGTGAAGAAGCCAGTGCGAACAATACGTTTGCATCTGATAAGCGACAGTGTTGTTTTGTGTGAGCGTACCGTGTGATATTGCTAATGCTTATTCGAAGGGTGATCGGTGAGATTATAAAAAGAGAGAAAATGAAAGAGGTTTTCGAACATGGGAACTACATCACCATTGAATATGGTTAACGTACAGGTAAGCATGCAAACCTACAGATTTTATTCAGATTTGTCACCACGTGTATATTTACATTTAACATGGACTGATCAATATTTTACAATACAACACTACTTCTACAAAATATATCATGCCTAATAAATTCTATCAGATTTGATTCAGACAAAAACTCCATCTACGTAAAATTACAGAGCAATGCGATTTAACGTTCATATTACAAAAGAGAAATAGTTAAACTGTTTCGGTTCTATTTCTGTCAAATATACCAAGACGGTTTTTAAAACATTGAAATTTAATTTCAAAATCCATTGCACAAGCCTTCGTCATAAAAATTCTTTTACAATTCTGATATTAATTGATATTATCGTTAGCACTTTACCAAATTAAAATGTTAACTTAATTACATCTTGGTCTCAACGGCTATTAATAACTGAAGAGTATTGTACATGGCCCTTCAAACACGTGATACTCACAGATATGCTTCCATAAATCCATCCATCCATCCATCCATACATACATACATACATACATACATACATACATGCATACATACATATATAATTACAAATATATGTAGACACACGTGCAGACATACATACATGTCTATGCGCATATACGTATGTATATATAT
>NC_068986.1:1827224-1829546 GCF_001194135.2 Octopus bimaculoides | reverse complement strand
ATATATATATAGGCATATATGTATATACGTATGTTTGTATGTGTGTGTGTGTATGTGTGTGTAATGAAATGAATATTATATCAATGCAAATATTAAATGAATTGTGCCGGTAGTCTAATAAAGTGAATAATTAGTAGTTTTTAACTAATACAATTAATTATTCATCATTGCGCCATTAAAGTTCAACTAAAGTCATTTACCATTAATAATTCATCTTATCTCGCAGTTAAATTGATGCTACGTTACAGAATTAAGTGTTCAGTATCTTTGGTAAGAAGCAAAACCAGGTTCTCCAATCAGTTCTTACATCTCTCCCTTTAGGAAAATGAAACAGGATATTACGGGTTACATTAAAAAGGAGGAACTATGTCCACGATCTTTGTTGAATATCTGACAATGGTGATATAGACTTGTTTAATATTCCTCCTGAAGAGTTACAAATTAATAGCTACACGTAAATGAGTAATTGAGGAAGGGAAGAAATTCCAGATGACTGACGTTCTGGGAAGAAATGACTGTGCGAAGTAGTTAATGTTGACTCTGCGGTGTGGAGATGGACTCAATATGTATGACGATGGATGAGACGAGTGAGTTAGCTGTGCTTGAGTGGAAGTGGTACAACACAAGCCGAGTGCGAGAAGCAGTGGCCTCTGTAGTAGCAGTAGAGGAATCAGAGTGAAAAGAGAAGCCGTGTATGGGTCTAAGGTTGGAGCACGTAAGCGAGTTACTGGCAATCAACTGGGTGGTCATTTTCAATGGGATCTAGGTTGTCTGCACGTATACCAGCCCTGCATCGTTTCGAATGTTTATTTTTCATATTTCACATACAAGTGTGTGAAAATAGATAAATAAATAGATAAAATAATTAAACAAATAAATATAAATCTTTGGAAAATATTTTTTTCTTTTATAGTTATATAAAATATTACCTTAATATTACTTCACAAAAAGGGTAGGTATCAATATTTATTTGAAAATCTTACGCCGTATATACTTAGAGTAGCCTTCAATAATTAAGCTAAACTTGGTCTTCACAACTTTCTGTACGTATACTGTCGAGGACACCAGAAGAATCGATAGTTCACGTTCTTTTTTGATGATAAATTCATTTTAATCAAGATTTTTTAAAATGTTTGAATGGATTAATATAGCAAAATCAAAGAGAATTTAATCAAAGCAATACAACTTATTAAGTTTTCTTGCAACAACTTTGATTGTGCAAAAACATTGAATTCTAGTAATTCTAACAAAGTCGTTTCTCCTTCAGTTTCCCACCTTGTTCTGATAACAGAAATGTTTCTGCTTTTTGATCTACATTCACTTGGTAGTCACAGATATAGCTGTGTGGTTAAAGCGTTCACTTCACGACCATTTGGTTTCTGGTTCGATCTTACTGAATGACACGTTGGGAAAATGTCTTCTACAAAAGTCGCGGGTAGATGAGTGCCTTGTGAGTGAAATTTGGTAAATGGAAATTGTGTGGAAGCCTGACGCAAACATCATTTCTGTTCTCAGGGAATAGTCTTAATCCATCACTCAGTTTAATACCACCACCTGGCTTTTGGGTGACTCCAGAAGAATCCACTCTGATTGCAAGCATTCAGATCAAGTCTCCCTATCAAAGGATAAGCTTCTCCCTTTCAGCTACCAGTCTTGGAGGAGTTGAAAAGGGTTACCGCTGTTGCACTTTTATTCTGAACAAACCATTGAAATAATCAGAGGGTTTTACGGGACCCCCACCACCATATACACGAGGAGGGGGACCCAAAAGAAACTGGAATTTTGCAATATTATTCTATTCACTTAGTTTTACACGTTTTCCCTTTTGTCGCCGTCAAAGTGTTCTCCATTTGAAGCAATGCATCGATCCAGGCGCATTTTCCTCTATTCGAAGCAGTCCTGGAACTCTTGCAAAGTGATGCCTTTTAACGCCTCTGCCGTTTTTTCCTTCTCCACTTCTTCCACATCTGCAAATTCCATGACACCGGCTTTCGTCACCAGTGTTGACCTTCAAAAAACGTCCAGATCAACTTCCGACTTTTGTAGGGGAAAGATTGGTGAAAATAGGGCTGTCATTCGAATGTCCTTTTCTTCGGCCCAAGCGGGATAATTAATAATAAACCACAATCTTATAAAAATGAATAATAATCTTAAAACTTCTTCCCTTTCCCTTTCCCTTTCCTTTCTTCTTCTTCTTCTTCTTCTTCTTCTTCTTCTTCTTCTTCTTCTTCTTCTTCTTCTTCTTCTTCTTCTTCTTCTTCTCCTTCCCACCTCCTCATCCCCTTCTCCTCCTCCTACTCCCCTTCTCCTCCTCCTACTCCC
>NC_068986.1:1815110-1826875 GCF_001194135.2 Octopus bimaculoides | reverse complement strand
ATATATATATATATGTATATATATATATATCCATGTCTTGCTGTTTTTCTTTCATTTCTACCTTATCTGTATTTTTGTTATTTCTCTGTTCCCCTTTTATTTTATTTTATTTTATTTTCCCATCTTTACAGCTGAAATTGTGAAACTGTGAAATTGTTAGAAGAAAGTACTTGGCCTGACACTATACTTCAAAATTGTAGGTAGATGAAATAAGAAGAAATATGAAAGGACATTTTCGACAAGCCAATTCTATGTTTTCTTTTTCCTTTTAGTAATTCATTTGATTTCATTGCCGTATAAAAACCAAAGTCTCTTATTGTTGCCATTGGAAACATTTGAACGATTTTCCTATCTGTATTTGCTCTCTCATGGGAAATTTTACAGCGAGACGTCAACTTATTGACAACCACACGACTAATTTACTCGATATCTCATAAAACAAGAGTTAAAAAGCAGCCCGTTAAACGGCATAGAAGATGATAAAAAGAAATTGTTATCAACCATGCATATATTACCATGCCAGCCACGAATAAAATATCCAAGAGTGATGACAATTTAACAGCAGTGTGCAGTCTCTTTCTCGATTTTAAACTCGTGTCACTAGAAATCCAGTTTATATCCCCAACAAAGCTCAATAAATCCACTGGAGTCTTTTTAGTGAACACCAATTCATTATCTAAACAAAAGCTATTAACAGCTTTTCACAGAATTCGTTTCCCATGACAAGTAATTACAGCTATCGTTTAGACTTGAGTAGAGGAAACCCATTAGATAAAACTACCGACGTTGCCGGAGCTGCTTTTAACATTGAATACGAAGTACAGCCAACAGTCACTTATGACTGAGTATGACTTATTCATGTTCTATACTTTTGCTAATTGTTGTCGGTTCTTATGTAGTCCTGAGCAGACAAAGACACCTTCTCATACCCCTCCTCTTTTGACCCAACAAAACATCCTTGATGTGATGGATACATCGAAAAGTTCATATCCGTGTTTCATAACCCAAAAGAAATTATCATGAAATAATTATTTCCTTGAGTTTATTATGATATCGATATCAGTGTTGGTCATAGGATTATTTATTTTACCGAATCCTATAGAAAACATCGTGAAGGGTAAGGATAGAATTTTACTCCATCGAATTGGATATATCAACAATTGTGAATGTCTTCCATGCGATTAAACCCATTAGTAGTAATGTTACTGCAATGCCATTACAGTAACATTAGCTGCGTAATGAGTCTAATAAAACATTTGCTAACTATACCAAATTACTCTTTCTTTGAAGTGATTGGCTTAATATTTAAGGTTTAATATTAAGTTATCTTACAAGGCGAACAACCTCTTCAATATTCAAATATTTATGAACTGAATCTCCAAAATCTTCGGGACCATTGTGCATATGACACACACACACACACACACACACACACACACACACACACACACACACACACACACACACACACACACACACACACACACACACACACACACACACACACACACACACAACTGGAGTCTCTTAACCAGTTGAGTCAGTTTAAAACTGAGCGCTTCATATTTTATAGCAACTCATAACTTCAGTCTCAAGAAGGTATGTATGGAAGCTAGTATGTATGGAAGCTAGTATGTATGGAAGCTAGTATGTATGGAAGCTAGTATCAGAAAACTTTTCACTATGTATATGATCATCATCGGAGTTAAAGCCGATAATTTATTCTGTTGTAAAAAATAGAACTAACGAGAGAACGAACATCTTTTACAATGAAAATTTATTGGATACATACATGTGTGTGTGTGTGTATATATATATACACACACACTCTCTCTCTCTCTCTCTCTCTCTCTCTCTCTTACTCCCAGTCCCTGCCCCTCTCTTAAGCTTTCTCTCCGGAAGAATTTGGCTATATTTAGACCTGGAGAGGGATGAGCTTCGCTGGGATTAAAATGTACAAGACATGATCCATCACTAGTATCCATTAGCAATAAGATAAATAAATAAAGTTTTCTCTGTGCATTCCTGAGGTCAGTGACCAAAGTTATTGCTAAGGTCAACTGTAATTCATAATATATATATAAAAAAAGAAATCAATGAAATCGATTTCAAAGCACATTGAACTTTAGCAAATCTATCAAAAGATTAAGAAAAGATATTGAAACAGTCGACACAAGACTACTGATCGGCCATTTTACCAACGAAGCGAAGTGTTGGCAAATTTACTCGTGTTGTCTATTAAAATTGAAGAACGTTTTACTTATTATTCAAGTCGTGAAGAATCTTCGAAAATTGTATGCGATGAATTAATTCTGAAAAACTAATCACCCCTGCGTAATTACATTTATCAGAACAAATGTAATTAGCGTTTGATCCCGAGAAGCTTATACTATTATATACTGATCGATGCACATCGCCCTTTTGACGGCGACGTCTCATCGATATTTTCAAACCTTGTTGGAAATCTAACATTGAGTTACGTTCAATCTGAAGTGGTATTGAAAGCAGAGATCGTGCCGGTCGAGGAAGAGAATAACTTATTTGTTTATTTATTTGTAAACTGTTATCGACTTTTGTCTAATGAACTTCATAAACAATTGTTTCAGATTGCACCAATTACGTTTATTTTTATTATCTGTTCTTCATAATTTTTATAGTTGTTCTTTTAAGTAATACTGAAACAAAGGACCAAAGAGTGAGTCTCTAAGTGGTCGGTCGACGAGCAAGAAATAGCAGCTGAATCTTCCTCAAATTGTACTCTACTGCCTTAAGAAACGAAAAAAAAAAACACATTGGATAATGTAGAACTTTCCAATATTTCTGAGAAAAAAAGTGGGGATGGTTGCGACTGGACAGCAACCATAGAACAACAACCAAAACAAATAATATCAGCGCATTTTTCTATTACAAATCGTATCATTGACTAATCACTACGAATTTGTGTTACTTATATATGTATGTGTGTGTGTATATATATATATATATATATATATATATATATATATATATATATATATATATATATATATATATAATGTGTGTGTGTGTGTGTGTGTGTGTGTGTGTGTGTAAGTAACACAAATTCGTAGTGATTAGTCAATGATACGATTTGCAATAGAAAAATCGATCTGGTAAATCTGCTCGTATCGGTGAGAATGTTACAAGGAAAATCTGGTTAGATTAAATTACAGACCAGTCACAAATAGATAGACTCTTATTGAAGTTAATTATGGTATAGGTTTGTGTCCAAGCTTTAGTCTACAGCAATGGTTCTCAGCCGAGGTCCATATATGATGTTTTATGGGTCCACAGTAGTATTTTATGGATTCATGAAAATCTCTTGCTTTAGTTGTATTTTCTGCAAGAATCACCTAGGTGTCTTTCTCTAACGTTTTACACAGTTCAGCTTATACAAATGAATGTATGATAAACAAAATAGTTATTTTGAAAGAAGTATTTATAAAACTAGTTTTAAAACATCAAATGGCTATGGGAGTTCACCAGAATAATATAGTAATCAGAGGGATCTATAGATAAAAAATGGTCGAGAACCACTGATCTACAGTTTATGCCACAACAATTGAAATGCGATCGAATGAACGAACTTCAAAGAAAATTATATTAAATATACCGAAAGATGTAGCTACATTACAGTAAAAATATAAGAAATAAAAGCGTAAATTGAACTTTTAATGGCTTGTTAATGAATTTGAAAAAAATAAACAAGAATGCTATTATAATTCTGCCTGTCATTCCGTTACTTAGCCCATCGGTAACACTTTCACGTGATTGGAGAAAAAAAGGGAGAAAGAAAAGAGGGAAAGAGAAAAGAGGCGGAGAAAAAGAGGTAGAAAGAAAGGAGGGAGAGAAAAGGAGGGAAAGAAAAGGAGGGAGAGAGAAGCTTGAGGTCGAGGGAATGTAAATGTAACGTTTTCAAGTGATTAGTTGAGAAAGCAAGGAGAAAGAAAAACGAGAGTATCAGTTATGTACTGTGGTCGATGTAATCGACTTACCCCTTCCCATAGTATTTCAAGCCTTGTTCCTACAGTCGAAAGAATTGCTGCATGAAGTACAATAGGCAACGGTGTAACATAGCGGACGCATACACACGCTCTCTTCGCACCCTTATTTAATAATTCATTTGCTCTATTTGACAGATTTCCTCGAACCACCACTTTCCTATGACCCAAGCTTCGATCTTGTCTTGAAAAGACGTAAGCTGATTTTCTGAGACATTTCATTAGGCGCACAAAAAAGTACGCCTTATAACCCATCAAGAAGAATGCGTATCCAAGTTCAAGTGTCGCATTATATCCTTCAACATGACATTCACTTTCATTTGTCTCACAAAACATTTTTATCTGTAATTTTGACACTGTTTTGTAGTCAAAATGTTCAAATTGTATGCGCGCGTGTGTGAATGTGCTTTTCCATAATTAAATCATTATAATATTATTTACTTGCTTCTGCGATATTATACTTACGTACATACATGTGTTACGCTAACAGAATTAATAACTGGAATGGAGAAAGGTAATACAGAGAAGAAAGGGGGAGACGGGGAGACAAAGAGTTAAACGAAAATAGTGAGAACCATGGGAAGAGAAAACACCAGAGAAAGTGCGAGCGATATATATATATATATAGTTACTAAGTTTAAA
Organism: Octopus bimaculoides; assembly: GCF_001194135.2. NCBI lineage: Eukaryota > Metazoa > Mollusca > Cephalopoda > Octopoda > Octopodidae > Octopus > Octopus bimaculoides. Next base: position 1,822,214 of record NC_068986.1, on the reverse strand, counting down.
TGCTCGTCGGTATTACGAGAGCAGACAAATACATAGATCGGCAGAAGGCTAAGTGGATATTCAAATATGCTGACTTACACTGTGAGTTTTCCTCGGGTCCCGCTACTTCATATTATAAGAATACATGTTCTTGTTTTGTAGAGGATTAGGGTTAGGGTCAATTGAATCAACTGCCGTACCTTACTAGTATTTATTTATCTCTCACCACCACTCCACTGGAAAAATGGGAAGTAAACAGAAGTTAGTGGTTTTGATCCTGGAACAATCAGTTCCGTCTGTCTCATTTAAAGAATAGATGTTATCTATTAGAAAAAGTTAAAAAGCAATGAACTTATTTCCTTGTCAGTGATTAATGAGGCACTTCGCTGAAGGCATCACAATTCCAAGCAGTGATATTGTACATACATACATACATACATACATACATACATACATATGTATGTATATATATATATCAATGTTAAATATATCTGTTAATCCATGTTATAAGTATAAACTCGTATGGTAATTCTTAAAACGGATTTGTCTATTAAATCATCCATTACAAATAGATCATTTTATTCTGTCTGAATAAACATTAAATATACATCTTTGCAAATGAGACCATTAGATGTAGCAGAAATAGCCTAAGTTTACAGGATGTTGCAGTCACGTAGCGCAATCTGTCCACATCGGAAACCCGCTGTTAATCAATAGTCTTCCTAAATTATATTTCTATAGCACAAACTGGGAATTGCAAAGTAATGTCTTTGACATATTTGGCATAATTTGCAGTGTACTATTAAAGCAAAGAGAGTGCACCACTGGAAGAATTATGATTTCAATAGAATTGGAAGAACCAGTTTCGCACACCACTACATTAGAAAACTGCAGTACATAACCGGCAATATCTTAAACTATAAACATAAAGTGACACAGCTTGCTCTCGATATATCACAATACAAATTGAAAATAGTGCACCATCATGCAAGACTCCGTTTTGCTGTTTTACACTTGTTGCAGGCATTTCATACAGCTATGCTAGTGCAAACAACCAAATTACTGCAAAATTTATAGTAAAGTCAACGCTAATTTATTTTATGGCGAGAATTAGGGCATTTTGATTATTCAAAATTACATTTGTAGTCAAGAGAAAAAAAGTTAACCGTATGATTAATTGTGGTTAAGAAAGAAAAAAAAAAAAGAGACAGGAGTGGCAATCCTGAAATTTAAATGAAATTGTATTAAAAATAGAATGTAGTAGAAAGCGGATGTGATATTTGACAGCACAGTATTGAGTGCATGTTTCAGTCTAATTAGATTTCATCAACTAAATATAATTTTTATTAGTACTTCCAGACAGGGCCGGCGCTATGAAGTGCGGTGCTAAATTAGAGAATTGCTAGTGGAGCCCTCTATTCTACAAAAGCTGAAGATTGATGTTTTATGCTTGGTGTAGTATGCCCGTCTCAAGCGTCGATGGCTTGAGGCTCCACCATTAGTCACAATGGTATATTAAAAATTGAAAGCTCATATGAAAGTTTTAATGCTTTATTACAAGTCAAGATAATCACTGACATATTGTTTGTGAAGAGGTCTTCTAAAAACAGTCCTTTCTGGTCTTTTTTTTTTTTTTATCTGAGAAGTCTTTCAATGACATTGCAAAAAACTTTGATCTTGAAATGATTTTGAAAGACTTCTCAGATAAAAAGACCAGAAAAGACTGGTTTTAGAAGACCTCTTCACAAACAATATGTCAGTGATTATCTTGACTTGTAATAAAGCATCAAAACTGTCATGTGAGCTTTCAATTTTTAATAGACCATCGTGACTAACGGTGGAGCCTCAAACAAAGCTCTTGAATTATCCTTCAACAGCCTGGCTTCTACTCCAGAGATATGACCAGCATGTTACAACCGTTGTCACAGCCTTGGCCTCGAATGTCTTTCACGTCTAAATTTAATTCCTTCAGTGAATTTAATAATGTATAATATAAATCTCCTGTGCTGCTTTCAGCTTTCATAAACTTTATGAAATGTTCATAAACACCTGGTGGAGCCAAGTGACCATCAGACACACATACCTGACCGTTAGAGACATTTGCTCTTGGCGACCCATATCAGATATGCTGTCTAAAATTATGGCGTAGTATTTAGCTGCTTTTATATGTTTGAGTATCTCATTTAAAACAAATTGTTCTTATTTTCTTTATCCTCAATACGTTGTCGCTTCAAAACTGGAGTGACAAGAAATTTCGTTATAGTACCTCTTCGTTGTTCTTTCTCAGTTGCCTTAGCCTTGACAAGTGCTCGTTTCCGATTGCCACTCAAATCTTTTTGTCCATTGTTTCTATCGCTCCTTGTACTTGCCATGATGTAAGGGCTTTTTCTGTTATATCTGTTTAGAAAAGATAAACGGCAACAATAAACTAAAATTACAAAACAAAATCATTTACAATAAAGACATCCAAGCTCTGAAAAAATAAATATGTGCGTGTATGCATCCTATAATTAAAACAAAAGAGTTTTTAAAATATTTTTTATGGCCTGGGAGTAAGTAAAACGCAGTCGCAAAAGAACAACCTCTAGTAAATGTAAATGTAAATACTTTCAATGATAATGAAGTAAAAACTAATTAATTTAATACGTGGATCTTGGATCTACTTATAACCCCGCTTTATGCAAACTTAAAAATCCAAGTTTTCAGTTTGACAAACAAGGTAAATGACGACGATAATTTGATTTTAGAAAACAAATAAACAAAAGACATTGAAACACACGCACACACACACACACACACACACACACACACACACACACACACACACACACACACACACACACACACACACACACACACACACACAGAGGAAATAGTTTCACTATATTCACAGTATTAAGAAACATTGTACAAACTGGACGCTAAAAAATGCTATTTGTGATACTAAAAGCAAAAACGGAAATTTCTATTTTTCTCTTATATTTATTATTTAATTAGTTACACCTTATTTTCTTAGAAAACGCTTTTACTAGCATATTTTTTTTTATTAGTACCAAAAGAGAGCTGCCGTTTTTCAACAATCATCGGATGATTATTACGGTGACATTTCTTTTCGTCACCGTAATAATGCATTGATGTCATTCAGTAAATGCATTAATTGCTTATTACTCTATATAAATATTCTATTTTATTTCAGAGATTTTAACAAAAAACTCACAAATAAGTATTTCTCATTAACATCCAGTCTAGTAATTTTCCTTCAAAAATTTAAATACAGATATAGTTAAATCAGGTATATTCCCCTCTAATTACATTGCCGATTATGAACGATAATACTTTTCTTTTACTCACATTCTTTCCCTTTGTGCTCATCCATTTTATGTACCTAGTTCGAAAGATTGTCAAAATATTATTTTTAGGTACAGTTTCTCCATCGTATTCTGCCTGAATCTTAATCCCACGGACAGAATATCAACCGAGGTGTATACGACGTTGTTATCTTTCATAAATACTTCTTAGTCCAGGTTTGTGTTAAGATCATCGAAGATTATCATCAGTGGAACAGCAACAGCTTTTCTCATATCAAAGATTGTCTTTGCAAACTAAAACAAACCCCAGGATACACACACACACACACACACACACACAAACACATACGCGCACGCGCGAACACACACATACACATACACATGCACTCACAGACAGGCAACAAAAGCAACAACACTAACAGCAACAACAGCAAATTATCAATGAAGCTATTGATTGTATGCAAATGTTATCATCGCAGTTATAAAAGAGCTGGCAGCTATTGTTAATCGAACTTCTCTCCGATTAAAGAGTTTATCAATGTACAGGTAAAAACGAAATATGCCATCTAAACAGTAAAGCGCACGAAACCATTCATTGAACTATTCACAAAAGAACTGACAACCCATCGAATTCCATCAGTTCAATAATCAGTTTGACACGAATCAAATACATTTCTGTTTCTATGGCGACAAAGTATTACCAAGAATAGTCTTTGTTACTGATTATTATTATTATTATTATTATTATTATTATTATTATTATTATTATTATTATTATTATTATTATTATTATTATTACCTTTGCACAGCTTCTAACGCTGGAGACGTACTACAGTGTCAGCTGTTCACAACCAGTGAACTAAGGTAACACCTCTTATTTTTCGAGCACCTTCCGGAGTATTAGAGAGGTTCCAAGCAGTGTTGTTTTCTGCAAGTGCTCCACTCTTATTGCAGCCCCTATTTGTTCCACGTACTTCTCGAGAGTTTTTGCTCACTGTTCCCAGGCCTCCGACAATTATTGGTACTACTGCTACCTTTTTCATCGACCACAACTGCTTAACTTCCCAAGCTAACCTGTCATATCTATCGACTTTTCTTTCTTCCTTATCGCATACCTTGTTGTCAGCCGAGCATGCTATATCTATGATCCAGTATAGTTTGTTTTCTTTCTCAGTTAAGACTATCTCTGGCTTCCTATTCTCTATCTAATGATCGCACTGAATCATAAAGTCCCATAGGATCTTTGCGGCGGAGTAGCAGTGCTATTCCGAAAATCCTTAGATCTCGAAGTAAAGGCAATCTTCTTGGACCCAAGCGGCAAGTATGTGGTCCTAGATGTGAATGATAGCAAAGGTGGGCCCTTAGACTGGTGGTCGTATATGCCCCGACAGAGGCTTGAAGGCCAGAATTCTTCAGGTGTCTAGAAACATTCCTGGGAACGTCTCGCAGTTTACTACTAGTAGGGGGATTGGAATGAGATTTTAGACATACGGAAGGAGTGGGTGCAAATTCCTTGAAAGCCTACTCAGAAACTTCCAATTGTCTGATAGGTATCGACTGGATTTCCTTGATGTGCCAGTGTGGTTATGGAGCAGCCACAATGGGTCATCCAGATCGTATCTAGATAGAGTATTTGTTAGGTCATTGGATAGGGATGACGTAGGTTGTCTACAGTTTAAATTGGACAGCTACATAGACCACAAGTTTGTGATCTGCACAGTCGAATTAGATAGGACTTGTAGATAGGGACCCGTTACTAGAAGTTAAACGCGTCCTTTCCAATACACACAGACTACAGGACCGGATTAGTGAACTAGTTAAGCGGCAGTTGACGAGGGCAATCGTCAGCAACCGGTGGTGGGTCACCCTGAAGAGGGCGATTAGAGCAGAATCAATAACGTTTAACAAAGTGTTAGCAAGAAAAAGGAATAAATTAGAGGGTGAACTAGCTAGCAAATTAGAAGAGGCGATTAGAAAGGGCTTCGTGACAGATGTATTAGTGGTGAGAATGGCCCTTGACTATTTCTTCGAAGCGAAACACGAATGTTGCGTAGTCAGCTAAGGCCTGTGCGCTCAAACATGAAAGACCTAAAGCTGTCCGGTGGGCCGAACGGAGGAGTCGCGATATGGAAACAAAACCACGATCAGGTCACTGACGGATCGAGACGGGCGCGAGCTATTCGGCTTTGAACAGACATGTACGGCTTTTCAGCCGACAACATTAGAAGCAATAGTCGAATTGTAAAGAATAGGTAACTACAGTGATAAGAGCTCGTGATGTGGATCGACGAGCTAAGTGAAAAATATGTGAGGTGGAGTGGCCATAGAAAAAGAAGAAGAAGACTAAGAAAAGTTCAAAAACAAGTGGTAAGATTAATTATCATGAAATCGTGCTTCAGAAATGTGATGACAAAAGACCAAGATTGGCAGCAATTTGCTGTGCAGCGAACCTATTCAGTCAGCTTGGAAAAACGGATCTAAACGATGATGATAATGATGATGATGATGATGATGGTGATGATGGTGATGATGATGGTGATGATGGTGATGATGGTGATGATGATGGTGATGATGATGATGATGATGATCCTTCTAGATTCTAAGTCCAAACCCCATACGGGATCGATGTTATTGCTTATTCCTCTGGAATCAATAAATAAAATACCAATAACATACTATGATCGACTGAATCAATAACACATTTTCTACAAGAACTTGCCTCGCACTTGACCATAAATTTAGAAATTTTGGTTTTTAATGTTTCGATTTGTAATAAACACTCGAGGTCTCATACTTAAACAGCAAAATCTGAGGAATCTCGTTATGATCTACGTGGATGAACGGTTAAAACAGTTCAACGGTATAAAAACATACTATTATACATATTTGTACTTTTAGTGGCGGGAAAAGGAGATGGTGGGACATTCTCAAGAGCATTAGTGACGTAAGGTAAATAAATTGTTGCTTGAGTCCAAATCTTGTCAAAGCTTTAATAGTTTTGCTTTTATCTTCCAGGGGGTCAATAGAATGACACACTAGAACTGGGACTGATTCCTATAAAGCATCTTTGAGTCCTATAAAGCATCTTATGTTCCTAAAAAGAATCATAAATTTCTATTAAGCATCTTAGATTCCTATAAAGTACCTTAGATACTTATAAAACATCATTAATTTCTATAAAGCATTTAAGACGTGAATAGAATGACATTAATGTTTTTTTGACATGTACACGAGGTTTCAAATTCTGAAAGAAGAAAACAGGCAATTATGTAGTCCTCAGTATTTGAATGGTAATTTCATCGTCTCTTGAAATATTAAAGATAAAGTTGTCCTCAACGGGTTTTGAACTCAAAATGTAGAGAGGTGGAATAAATACCCGCTGTTTTAACGATTCTGCCACGAACCACTTATGCATAGGGAAAAGCATGAACATCGTAATTTTATTCTTCTTCCTCTAAAAAACATTAAGTTTCCTGTCTAACTTGAGAAAACAACAAGAAATTTATTCATTGACAAGCAATATACGTCTGGAAAAAAATAAGTTTAAAAATAACGGAATGCTAATAATTGGACTTATTCTAGCTGAACATGTTCGATTTGAACTCGCTATACGTAGACAATGCTGACTTCGTACATTTGCAAGCAATCTTCATTCAACAAGTTCCATATTAAAAATAGCAGCGTTAATTATTAACATTTAGTTATTAGTCACTGTGCGTGGAAAATGTTCGAAGTTCTATTCAAAATTGGTGAAATCAATTTGTTTCCATTAAGTTCAGATTTACATACTTGTTACGCCATTCAGGTTTCAATTATT
>NC_068986.1:1799967-1814141 GCF_001194135.2 Octopus bimaculoides | reverse complement strand
AAAATCATGTAAAAAAAAAATCGCCGAAAACAATCGCAGTATTGAAAACTTGGGAATCCAAAATTTCAGGATTGCAGGTCTGGATTCGGCCCGGAATGTTTTTAATTTACTCACAGAGTCTTCCTGATTCCAAAATGGTATGATATGTTGGGCTACGGCCTCGAGGAGTAAAGGTGAAAAAGTGTGACACACTGACACTCAGAAATTTGTTTTCGCATTTATTATATTAGATATATATATACAACGTAGGTGTGGCAGTGGTAAGTAGCTTGCTTCCCAACCACATGGTTTCGGGTTCAGTTTCCTTGGACGAATGTAATAGCCTTGGGCCGACCAAAGCCTTGTGAGTAGATTTGGGAGACGGAAACTGAAAGAAGCCCGCCGTATGTATATATCTTTGTGTCTGTGTTTGTCCCCCACCCCACCCACCGTTTGACCGCCAGTATTGGTGTTTACGACCCCGTAACAGCAGTTCGGCAAAAGAGACCGATAGAAGAAGTACTAGACTTTTAAAAAACAAATACTGGGGTCGATTCATTCGACTAAAAATTCTTCGAGCCAATGCCCCAAGATGGCTGCAGAATAATGACTGAAACAAGCAGAAGATGTGTGTTTGTATGTATGTATGTATGTATGTATGTATGTATGTATGTATGTATGTTTGCATGTGAGTGTATGTATGTATGCATGTAGGTAGGTAGGTACGTACGTATGTTTGTATACATATACATATCTGTGTGTGTGTGTGTGTGTGTGTGTGTGTGTGTGTGTGTGTGTGTGTGTGTGTGTGTGAGCGTGTATGCATAAATAGTGAACAGCTTTTCCTTCACGCACCTTATATGACAAACGTGACTATGAGATGGTGAAAGTCTCGAAACATCAGATTAATTATTTAGGAATGTTATTGAGCCAAACAAAACCATAAAAGACTAATAAGGAAATATGAAAAATCGTTAATATAAAAGATCGAACCAAAGCACGGTTGGTGTCTTTTATATAACAAACGCACGCACACAGATAGATAGATAGATAGATAGATAGATAGATAGATAGATAGATAGATAGATAGATAGATTGCTTATATCTAGAAAACCTCGCCGATGGCAGTCATTGGAGTGTTGGTTAGAATGCATTGCGATATTTGTTCTGGCCCTTTGCACTCTGAGTACAAATCCGGCTGAGGTCACCACGTTAGTGCCGCTCTCTCCTTTTCCAGGTGTCACATCATGGATGTTCCGATGGGTCAAGGGAAAAGGGACCTAGACAGTATCTATGTCTTCTCTTGACTACCCAGGGACTTAAAACAACTAGCAAAAACATGGTACATGTTAAAAAGTCATACTCGTTTGCGATTGTCGTCTGTACTTATGTTACCTGTAGATAAACCAATATGGATTATCTGCTTTTCTCCACACATAGTTACTAACGATATAGTTAATTCCGTTAGCTCTAAAAATATCAACTTTTTTACTTACAACACGTTCCGAGTAATAGTTTTTTTGCAGAAAGTTATAAAATTGCGATTTGTCGTTCAGGAGAGGTTATATTTCTTTCATTGTTTGCGAGACACTATATTGATTAGTTACTGCATCGATTAGGAGATAAGACAATAAACTATTGATTATTCAATAATTTCACATTCTGCTGTACAATATTTTATTTGCTTCAAGTTCTTTTCAGCTAAAAAATATCTTACCAATATCATTTTTGTGGCGATGTAGCAGAGTCGTCTATTAAAACACCTAACCCTTTGAACTCGCATGTACACTTTTGTAGCCGTGATTTCGTATAGCTATACTCCTGGAAGATATAAAAGCGGACAGCCATACGATTCTGTGTCTATAGTTTGTTAATTGGCAGGAACATTATTTTAAACCGTAAACACAAAACCATGTGGCCACCCACTTTTGCTCCTTCCAAGAATATAGTCAAACGAAACCACACCTGCTACAGTGAACTCGTGGGTTGAAAGGGTTAACGCGGACAGAGAAAAGTTAGAATGAGAATTGGCTTTAATGCCGGAGTTAAATCAATTAACTGCAGGCAACTTAAGACGCAGGTATAACCGTGTGTTTAAGAAACTCGCTTTGCAGTCACGTGGTTTCGGGTTAAGTCCCACTGCGCAATATCTTGGGCAAGTGTCTTCTACTATAGCTCTGGACGGACCGACACAATGCCTTGTAAATGAATTTATAGACGGAAACTGCGTGGAAGCACGTTGTGTGTCTGCGTGTGTCTGTGTGTCTACGCACACACACACGCACACGCATGTATATATATTACACACACACACATATATGTACTTTAAGTTCAGGGTTCAAATCTTCCCTTGGGAGCTTTCTGCATTTGATACGTCCGGTGTAGATAAAATAAGCACTGGTCTATATAATCGACAGGTGACAGACCTTGCTCTAACATTTGTTTCTCTTAGAAATAGGATAGTAAAGTTTTGGGTTCCTTGCGCAAAGGAAAAAAGGTGAGATGGTCGTAGTTGGAATGGTTTTCAACATATGGTAGCTCCATTAACGCTAAACAAGAACAGCTATGAGAAAATCTGAACCAAGGAGAGAGCCTTGATAGAAATAGCAGCAACATTTCCCTGGGGATAGTCATTTGTGTTGATTCCCAGCACTTAACTGGTACTTATTTTAAGAATGATGAAAGGCAGTGTCGGCTTCGGCGGAATTTGAACTCATTATATAAATACCCAGGAACATTTTTTCCGACTACTCGCCACTCTACACATATTTTTTTTATTTGTTAGTTTACTTATTTATTTATTTATTTATTTATGTATTCTGAAATGTGGTCATGTCAGATGGCAGTTAACTTCCAACATAAAAATAGCTTTTTGATTCGATACGGACATTCGAGGAGGAAATGGCATGTTATTGCAGCAATGCTTGCCGACCAGCCTTTAATGTCTTTCAGCTGTATGTTGACCATGACTCCCTGATTGAGCAGTGAAGGTGTGAGAATTGTTTAAGGAAAGAGCTGCACAGAGAGGACTTCGATAATGAGGCAGATCCGCAAGAGGATTTTAACTCAGCTTTGTAAGTTAATGAAACGTTCATTAATAATACAGTCAATGTAATAAATCATCATTTGTATTACTGTTTCCATTAATTATATTACTGTTTTCCTACAGGAGCTTGAATCTGTGATGGATTCTCTTGAGATAGCAACAAAGAAGTAGTTAGCTATATTAGCTACATACACAGTGCGGTGTCCGACACAAACATCCCAGGCTATTTATATTATATTAGAAACGGTGAACAATAGCGTGACATTGGTTAAAGCTTTCCCATGGGGCAATCTCTGGTTAGGTACATCTCTGTCGACGACAATGACAAGGAGATGTCTATAATTCGATGCAGAACAAATATTTCAAAAGATTTCGTTGCTGAAACAGTGCTTTTTTTTTACCTTTTGATGTTTATATCTTTCGTCGATATTCATAAGCGAAAATATCTATAGATACAAATAAATAAATGTACAAACACAAACAGGCATACATATATAATTATTTCTACTTAAGTCACAAGGCCTGAAATTTGGGGGAAGGAACTAGTCGATCACGCACAGACAGACGAAATGCCGCTAAGCATTTTGCCCGATGTGCTAACGATTCTGCCAGATGGCCGCCTTACATATATATAATGTATGCATGTATGTATGTGTGCGCGCGTGTGCGTGCGTGCGTACTGTGCGTACGTGCTGTGTGTGTATGCATTCGTGGCTGTATGTATGTATGTATGTTTGTAAATGCATCTGAGTGTGACAGACTTCAGTACAGTGTCCATTTCCCAACTTCCATTCACACACACAGTATTAGCCAACTCGAACCTATGGTTGAAGGTATTTGCACAAGCTGCCATACAGTTGGATAGAACCTAGAAGCATACGGTTGTGATGCGAATTTCTTATCCACACAGCCATGTCTGCACTCATATTTTAACCATTAGTCCAACACTTTCTCTAACAAGATCAGCTGGAGCATTGAAAAAAGAAAACAACCTAAGATAAGCACGAGTAGAAGGAAGACACTTAGATCAGCTTTATAATGGTATTTCTTCTTATGAAACATGTAACATCCGAGCAATCTGTTGTGGAGAGCTGCTTAGAGATACAACGTGTTTTTGATATTGCAGTTAAAAGCAGTTCGAATAATATTATCCTTATATTGCAAAACCAGAAATATTACAAAATAGTGCTGTACTGTAAACTCTTAGGAGCAGATGGGTCAGTAACATTAAAACCCTTGGTCCATTTGTATGGGCCCTTTTAGTATTTTTTGTTTTTGTTTTTGTTCTAGAGGAAGGAGCGGTGCACATGACCTTTGCAAGTTCTCCGAAAGAGGTGGGCTTAATGTCGTCAATGTTCCATTTAACTCTTTTGTTAACAAATTTCTATTGAAATGCAACAAAGTTTTTGCTTCTCAACCAGATGGTTCTGAGTTCAGTCCCACTGCATGGCACCTTTGGTAAATGTCTTCTACTATCATAGCCTCAACGATCTCAAGGGATATGCTAATAGCATTAGCTATTTGATTTATAATCAATCACCTGTCATCCTCACCGTGTGGCGAATACGGTCAATGTTTTCCTCGGTGATAATAGTTTCAGGATCTCCAGATCCTTGGTCATCTTCAAAAAGTAACATTTTGGACTGGGACTTAGGACACTTTTGCATAATAGCAACGATATATATATATATATATATATATATATATATATATATATATATATATGCATCCGTGTATATAACTGTGTGCGTGTTTGTGTTTGTGTCTGTTAACCGCCACCGCTTGGCAACCGGTGTTGGTTTGTTTACGTTTCTGTAACCTAGCGGTTCCGCTAAAAGAGACCGATAGACTAATTACTAGGATGAAAAACAAGTACTGGGATTGGTTTGTTCGGCTAGACCCTTCAAGGCAATATCCCAGCATGGCCGTAGTCTAATGACCGAAACAGGTGAAATAATAAAATAAATATTAAGCCGATGTTTGCAACTTAAATCAACATAAATTTTTGATGAACAATTTTAATGTCAGTCATTTTAAAACAGGAAGTCTGACTCTTAGAGCCAAAGGCGGTCTCAGGCTGGTTGGTACCAGAACGGTGAAGCTGCAGATCAACAACTGCAAGAAAGACACGAGCAGGAGAAGGTTCCAGAAGGCCAATCTTCTGAGAATGCAAGACTAGGAATATTGGTGTTAATTCTCACAACCACATTCCTATTTTCCTTTTATTTGATTTTGAGTTATTTAATATACACATTAAATATGCCTGCAACAGTGATAAGAATAACAGCTATCCATAGAGATAATATAATATTGTCCATGAATCTGGAAGTGTCCAAGAAAAATATTGTAATATTCTTTGAGATTTCTAGAAATTAATAGCAATTCTTCATTTTATCAAACGATAACGAGTGCCAATATGTCTTTCTTTTTATCATTCATTTGCAGCAACCAACTGGTTTATTAATAGCTAAAATAATACTCACATAGATTCAGCATATTTTGAATAAATTCATTAAAAAAGTTACTGACAATCTACAATTGGTTCGAGAGTATTTATTCATTCATAAAGCATTGCTACACCCGAACAATTTTTGTTTAAAAATGGGTAAGGCTGAGCTTCATAAAAGTACACAAAGAGATATAAATAACCAACTATAGAACCTAAAATGCAATTTTATTCTTAAATTCTTTAATTTCATTTTCAAGGAAACCAATGAGTTATCTCCAAAAACACACTACTAATTTACATAATAACTCTAAACGAATTATATTTTTCTTATTAGCTACTTTTTCCATTGTCTATTGCAATATTACAGAGTATAGTGCACAATATCGTCAGGTCAGTCTTCATTTTTGTGTCTGGCCATAAAAAAGAACACATTTCTGAAAAACCTCAAAGCATTTGACTATATTGAAAAGATGTAGCCCTTGCAACATTTCAGCTAACTACTTGCAAAACTGTGGCCTAGAAAATTGGAGAGCTCATGCATTCACTCTTATATATTAAGATTATTGTTGTTGTAGGGGGCGGTTGATTGATAGCATGCTAAACATGAGGAATAAAATACTAAACATAAAAAAGAGGAGAAATAAAAGCAGAAACCACCAAAATATCAAGATGCGTGGATTGTCATAGTGGAAGGCTGGGGAAGTCATTTACACACATACGTTGGAAATAAGGGAGAGTAAGAGATAAATTCCTACAAGCCAATTCTAAAATACAGTTTTATTTTTCAGTTAAATCTATTATATTCCACTTACTCGCTGATGCCTTCGGGAATAGCACGAACGTCATATGACCAAACAACCTCATCATTAGAAAAGCTCGGTTGTACGCCAAGTTGATGATACTATATGATTATTTAAAAGTAGTATCACGTTTACTATTGGGGCCCTTAAGCGTGATCTAGTAAAAAGATGCAAGATTTGTATGGTTTACTGACTGATGGATTTAATGGAATTAGTGTAATAAAAAAAAAATGGCGACTTTATATATATTTTTGTTTATCTGCATTTAGATTGTTGTTCTATAGAAAATACGTGACATTAGCGATTGCATTTATTGGCCGAAGTGCTGCTAAAAGAGGTGTCTTTGTTGGTTTAATTAAATTAAATTAATAAAAATATACTAAGGTTTTAATTAACGGAAGAATACTAAACAAGATATTCAAGCAATGATTTCCAAACTGTTCCAGGCTATCACTTCTTTGGCTCTGCAATGAAACTCTGTCACATACACTACGACTACTACTATGATAAATTAAAAGCATTCTTTAGAATAAGCATCAGAGTCGAAACCCGTGAAATTGTAGACAGTAATAATTATGGAATAGCATTGAAATTAACTAAATTAAATTGAAATTATCTAACTAACCGTTGGTGGACAGTTGGATTGATTTCAACAGTTGCAGATGAGTGCCCTGAGTATTGCCTGCGTCGGTGAACACTTTTAAACAAGAGAGAACTCAAAGCAAAAATACAGAGTTTAATACTTTTATTTAGTAAGGCAGCGAGCTGGAAACGTCGTTAGCACGCCAAGCAAAATATGCCTAGCGGTAGTTCTAAGTTCAAATTTCCGCCGAGGTCGACTTTGTCTTTCATCTTATCGGGATCGATAAAATAAGTACCAGTTGAACACTGGGGCCGATGTAATCGACTTTAATCCTCCCTTGAACTTGGTGGCCTTGAACAAAAATTTGAAACCAATATTTTTAATTTAGTAAAGCGGCGAGTTGGCAGAATTGTTTCCACGCCGGACAAAATGTTTAGCGGCATTTCGTCCGTTTCTATGTTCTGAGTTTGAATTCCGCCAAGCTCGGCTTTACCTTTCAGCTTTTCGGGATCGATAAAATAAGTACCAGTAAGTGCTGACCTTGTGTTAAAATTTGAAACCAATATTTTTATTCATTAGTGGGTATACGCTTTAGTCCGTTGCGACTAAGTTTCCCCGTATTTAGTTCTTCGGACAGCTGTCCTAATTTCCCTTTATGCTCAGATTGCCATCTGCCATGCGGTTAAAATCTGCTATATCGACGCTAATGGAAGTCTCTTCAACCCAACAAAAATAGCAGCCAAACTTCTCTTATATGACATTCTGTTGTCTTAGAAAAAGATGGTATCTAAAATTATATTTGATAATGTGTTACTTCGCTACATTTTGTCTGGGAAAATACGGGCGGTTACGACTGAGAAGCTTTTGATCTTAAGTCTTCTCAATCAGAGCTGTCCTGGGGCGAAACGACAACAATCGCATGGAGTACAGGAAATTAGATATTTGCTAGCAATAGTTTTATTAGCTAAATAAAATAAAATTAAATAGAGCCATTATGAATTTGCTCGTTGTTATGGCAACGATCAATCAATCAACTGTTATGCCAGCAAGATAACGATATAATTCTTCAACTGATCAAAAGATTAAATTGATGAGTGACATAGTGTTTATTCAGTTGCAGCAGTATAATAAATTCAACAAAACCATTCTTTATTCTTATACTGAACCTTAATATGCCTGAAATAACTTAGAAATGAACAAATTACAATAATTATTCGCCAAATAAAAGTGATTACAATCGGTTATATTCGTTGCATAAGAAATTCACGTGAAAATAATCCCGACCATGTATTAAGCCGGCTACAACGACTTAAAACCTGTGAATATATATTTATACTGATTTACTGTGACATAAACGAGAGAAGCAAAGTTTATAAGTTAGGAAAGGACAAAATGAGAAGGTAAATAAAAATAATACCTTTCAGTTTCTTTTACTTGTTGCAGTCATTGGACCGCGACCACTCTGGGACACTACATCTGATGGGTTCAGTCGAACAAATCGCCTTTCCCCCAGGACTTAATTTAAGTCTGGTACTTATTATATCGATTTCTTTTCCCGCACCGCTAAGTTACGCAAACATAAACAAACCAACACCGGTTATCAAGCAGTGGTAGTCGACAAGCACAAACACGGATACGTACACGTGCACACACACACACGTATGTATGTAGACGACGGACTTCTTTCACTTTACGTCTACCAAATCCTCTCACGCGACTTTGGTCGGCCCGGAGCTTTAGCAGAAGAACCCTTACCCAAGGTGACACGCCGTGGAACTGAACCCAAGACCTCATGGTTGGGAAGCAAGCTTCTCAACCACACAGCCACGCCTGCAACTATAACTGAATATTCTTTTCTACTCTAGGAAAAAGGTCCGAAATTTTGGGGGAGGGGCTAATCGATTAGATCGATCCCAGTACGCAACTGGTACGTAATTTATCGACCTCGAAAGGATGAAAGGCAAAGTCGACCTCGGCGTAAAGACAGACGAAATACCGCTAAGCATTTCGCCCGGCGTGCTAACCACTCTGCCAGCTCGCCGCCTTACCATAACTGAATATTATAAAAGCTTATAGAAAATTTTCACCAATTAAATATCTTTTATTGTCATTAATATGAATATATTGGTCTAAAGGAGTCGAAATGTGAATAAACTAAAGAGTGTAGAACTGATTGCCGCTCACAAAAAGCTTAATTCAATGAAATTTCTGTCTTCGTTGGAGAAAGAAAATATAAAACTTAGTGACAATTATTAACGACGCTTCCTAAAGGGGGGGGGGTAATTTCAATGAATTAGGAATTAATATCTCACAGTTCAGGCCCAGTGCACGACACTTTGGGCCAGTGTCTTCTACAATACCCTCGGATTAACCACTGCCATACGAGTGAATTTGGGAGACAGAAACATATGTATGTACGTATGTATGTATGTACGTATGTATTTATGTATGTATGTGTGTGTATATGTGTGTGTGTGTGTGTGTGTGTGTGTGTGTGTGTGTGTGTGTTGCGTTGTGCTTGTGTTTGCGTTCCCATTGCTCGACAATCGCAACTTAGCGGTTCGGTGGAAGAGACCGTTAGAATAAGTGCCAGACTTAAAAATAAGTACTGGGGTCGATTTCTTCGACTAAAGTCTTGAAACCAATGCTCCAGTATGGTCGCAGTCCAATGACTAGAACAAACAAAAGATTAAAGATAAAAGATACATGCATAGTGTGATTTTGCAGTCAAGGGTAAACAATGGCCATATCTCGGCCTATGAGCCTTCACCAAGATAATAGTACAGTCTACTTAAAGCTGCTTGATAAGTTATCAAAGATTATTTTGGCCAATACCACATGAATAATTAAAATAATAACATGAGCTAAAGGAAATAACTGAAATGCACCGATGATATGAATTTGGATGAATAAATAAGTCAAGAGAGGAAACAGTGAATACTGTAACCAGAAACGTCTTAATTAATTGAAATTTCTGTCGTAACTGGAGATAGGAAAAAATCGTGACACGATCAAAGCAGACGTTATTAGTTTGTGATGGAAGAAAAGCTTATTACCTCCACTTTAACGAAAGCGGAGGTATTGTTTTCAGTCGTGTTTGTTTGTTTGTCCGTGGACAAGATATCTCAAGAACTGCTGGATAGATTCGGATGAAACTTTCAGGGATATTTGGCCTCGTGACGGACAAGAACTGATTAGATTTTGGGATCGATCCGGTACCGGTCAAGGATTCTGGATTATTTTTCCTTTTTTTTATATACTTAATTTTTGAGAGTGGTCGGGTTCCTTTTTAGTATTCTCGTTTGTGAGATCAGTGGAGTTTATTTCAGATATTCTCACTCTAAAAAATCATCTCCGGTTAATCGGCGAGAAGACGCTGGTGTTGCCTCGGCGGAGGTTTGTGCTCTCTGAACGCTCTTGTTTTAGTTAAAATCTTTAAGATTAAAGCAACACATTTGCATAATGGATGACTCTTTCATGTATCTATGCTCAATATTTAAAATCTCTCTCTCAAAGCGGCGAGCTGGCAGAATCGTTACAGCGCCGGGCAAAATGCTTAGCGGCATTTCGTCCGTCCTTACGTTCTGAGTTCAAATTTCGCTGAAGTCGACTTTGCCTTTCAACCTTTCAGGGTCGATAAAATAAGTACCAGTTGAACACTGGGGTCGATGTAATCGACTTACCCCCTTCCAGATATTACTGACTTTGTGCTAAAATTTGAGACCAACATTTAAAATCTCTCTGAAGATACACAATCAATTAGTGTGCAATTATATTAACAAGGAATTTCGAAAACAAACAAACAAAAGCTTAAATCAGATTGGTCTGTTGGAATTCTGAACCGTCCCACACTATTGTTCAATTGCAATATAACAATAAATAAAAATGTCTAAAAGTCCTTCGCAAACCATTTCGCGTAATCCTTCCCTTTCGGAGCATCCGCGTTTTCCAGGAGACATTAAGTTAGAGAATTTCAAACTGAAGATCAACCACATCAATCTCAATAACCTGGGAAAGTTATGGGCGCATTCTTCTTTCTCCTGATTAAACAATAGAGGTCTTCTTCGTCTTCTTCATTCAGTCTGGAGGTTCTGCTTTCCTTTCGTAAATGGAACACTTTTCATATTCCTTTCTATGAAGCATAAGCTGAATGTCAACTTAAAACATCCGGTTAAGGTTGATAACCTAAGTCACCCGTTCTTATTCTTTTGATGGTACAGGTTGGCATGCAAATTGAAAGCAGGAATATATTTGTGTAGCGACTTACGAAAGCGGAACCTTTAAGCCACTTCTAACAATGAGTCGATAAAGATTGCAATTTAACCTTTGAGATATCACCATTCCCAATTATAATCAGTGCTCTGTGTGTGTGTGTGTGTGTGTGTGTGTGTTTGAAAACTACTTTAAAATAGAAACGTTAATGAAACAGAGGCGCGTACGAAAGAGATAAAACGCCTTGAGGAATAAGATACATCATGGTTGCTGTCGATTCTGATGTTTATGTTTCTAATATGGCTCCAGCTGTTGCTGCTGTTGTTACTACTACTACTACTACTACTAGCGCGGTCGCTACCCCCTCCACCACCACTACTACCACTACCACCACCACCACTACTACTACTACTACTACTACTACTACTACTACTACTACTACTACTACTGCTACTATTACTACTACTACTACTGTTGTTGTTGCTACTGCTGCTGCTATGATTATTAATCCAAGAATAAGCTTGTGCTTTTCCTCTTTTTTTGTTTTTTTTTTAAATAAAATTTGTGAGGCTTCTATGCGATCAGCAACCTCATACTGCAGCAAATAGAAAAAGGAGAGGAAGAGAGACGATCAAAGAGAGAGAGAGAGAGAGAGAGAGAGAGAGAGAGAGAGAGAGAGAGAGAGAGAGAGAGAGAGAGAGAGAGAGAAAGCAGAAGAGAGACGGCTAGAAAGAGAAAAACACCCAGAAAGTTATTGTAAAAAGTCTGCGAATCACTACTAACTTGTCTGCTTCTATCGGCGCTATATCTGAGAATCACATGGTATTTGTTAATTCCAACCAAAAGTTCTGAAACTGAAGCAAGTACATTATACAAAAGACATTGTAGACATTTAGTCACTTGTTAGATTATTACAAAACCAAAATTCAGAAATACAAAGGTGTGTAACTTCAACAAGGCCGAGTTAACGGAGGAACGTTCTAGTCAGAGCCGGCTCACGGTCCTGGGAACTCGGGCAGTTGCCTGGGACACCAGAGCGCGCCAAGGAGGGCGCGACACAAACAAGGAAATTTCCACGACCGTCAGCTTGTACACGCTCAAGTTCAGCTTGTTCGGGGCGCCAACAACCCTAGGGCCGGCTCTGATCCTAGTTAAATTGCTGAAGATTTTACACCAATCTTTAGAAGTTCCTCACGATTATACTCAACATATTTTGTGAGATACGACATTTAGTTAATCCATTCCCTGACAAAAAAAAAACAAACTTTCCAAGCAACATTTAATACTGCCAAGTATATTAAAGGTTTACAAATCAATACTCTGCTTACCTTGTGTTGGCAGTGCGGTGTATTCACTCTATAAGTTTCCTACAGAATTCCTGGAAATCCATAGAGTTAAAGTGAAGTGTGTATGTGTGTGTGTGTGTGTGTGTGTGTGTGTGTGAGAGAGAGAGAGAGAGAGAGACAGAGAGAGTGAGAGAGAGCAACGTAATTACACACGTGCTGTTGGTGGTTTTTCCTTCTTTGGTCTTTTCCCTTTTTCCTTTCCGACAAAGAGCTATGCTCGAAACGTCAAAAACTCTTTTTACTGAGCGTCAAATCAAAACATTCCATGTGCACGTCCTCTTATTATTGTTCGTTTATTCAATTTGACTACATACATACATACATACATACATACATATACACACACATACATATAGTGTTACTGTTATATATGGTGACATACCACCTAAAAAATATGCGGAGGTGTATTACCTAACGGAACGGCGCTTTATAAAAACAAAATCATGCGTAATGTCACATGATATCCTGAAAAGATAAGAAACCGGAACACACTCGCCAAGAAGAAAGTGAAGCGACAATGTGGGACTAGCGATGATTTATCTTCATGGGCATGTTTGGCGGAGCAAATTTAGAGATTATGTAAAACTATTAATGATCTCATTTCATGCATCAATGACTGGTATGCTTTCCTGTAGATATAATTGTTTACCTCTTATATAAAAAATACATGTACGATCTTCATGCTATATTAAGTATGTATATACATTCTATACATTGGTTATGTTACATGAAATTATGAGATGTTACTGTCGTCACTTCCAGTTTTTACCACCATTTACTTTCATTTTGTTAGGGCAATTTACTTTCACATTTTTTTACGTCAGTAAACTCTATGTTAACCCTAAATACTTCTAAAAGGACGTGATGGTCAAGGCTGGAATACTTGTCATAGGTTTGCTTTCTCAGATTTGATCTGAAGCTAAGCAACGATAAATACTACAAGCGCAAAGCCGTCACGCTTCCTTATTTCTCAAATCCATTTCCAAATAATAAACATCAAACAAAGATTGCCGATACTTCAATCAAGAGACGGTAATTTTATCCATTCAGCTGTTGTGACGTCTGGATTCTGTTGTTATCAGATTAAGAAAAAAAAAAAAAAGAAAAAAAAAAAGAAAAAAAGAAAAGTCCTTCTGATGCATTTTAGATAAAACTCTTTCTCTTCCTAAACAGAAAGAAAATAATACCAGCGCAAATTATTTCTTTCCTTTTTTGGTTCAAACATGATTTATCAGATACTTACGTGACCAGTGATCCAATTTCCAACACAACAGAAATCGTTGTGGGGACCAATTATAGTGGCAGACAATTCACTGCTCTAACATGGATAATAAAATTAGCTCGCCTAATAAACAATTCATTATTACGTTTGTAAACATCGCACTTCGAATGCTGAGATTTCTTCTTAATTCAGGGGGCAATATCGGGGAGTAGAGTTGGGTGTGGGGGTGAAATTAGATGAAAAATGTTATAATCCTTCATCTTTCTTTTTCTTCTTTTTAAATCTTACTTCATTTTGTAATTTCCTGTTTCTTTTGTGTGCTTTTTATTTTTTATTTTTCTCCTTTGACAGTGAAACACGAGCAAAGGGCCAAGACAAAATAACAAAAAAGCAAAAATATGTATGTATGCTGTATGTGTGTGTGTGCGTGTGTATGCATGTTTATGTATGTATGTATGTAAGTATACATATATATGTATATATATATATATATGTGTGTGTGTGTGTGTATATATGTATGTATATATATATATATAT